>NW_027017247.1:0-190027 GCF_036013445.1 Caloenas nicobarica | reverse complement strand
TGTCGGGCTCTGTCGGGCCCTGTAGGGCTCTGTCGGGCTCTGTCGGGCCCTGTCGGGCTCTGTCGGGCCCTGTCGGGCTCTGTCGGGCTCTGTCGGGCTCTACTGGGCCCTGTCGGGCCCTGTCGGGCCCTGTCGGGCTCTGTCGGGCTCTACTGGGCCCTGTCGGGCTCTGTCGGGCCCTGTCGGGCTCTGTCGGGCTCTGTCGGGCTCTACTGGGCTCTACTGTTCCCTGTCGGGCCCTGTCGGGCTCTGTCGGGCCCTGTCGGGCTCTGTCGGGCTCTGTCGGGCCCTGTCGGGCCCTGTCGGGCTCTGTCGGGCTCTGTCGGGCTCTGTCGGGCTCTACTGGGCTCTGTCGGGCTCTGTCGGGCCCTGTCGGGCTCTGTCGGGCCCTGTCGGGCTCTGTCGGGCTCTGTCGGGCTCTGTCGGGCTCTACTGGGCTCTGTCGGGCTCTGTTGGGCTCTGTCGGGCCCTGTCCGGCTCTGTCGGGCTCTGTCGGGCTCTGTCGGGCCCTGTCGGGCTCTGTCGGGCCCTGTCTGGCCCTGTCGGGCTTTGTCGGGCTCTGTCGGGCTCTGTCGGGCTCTGTCGGGCTCTACTGGGCCCTGTCGGGCTCTGTCGGGCTCTGTCGGGCCCTGTCGGGCTCTGTCGGGCTCTGTCGGGCCCTGTCGGGCTCTGTCAGGCCCTGTCAGGCCCTGTCGGGCTCTGTCGGGCTCTGTCGGGCTCTACTGGGCTCTGTCGGGCTCTACTGGGCCCTGTCGGGCCCTGTCGGGCCCTGTCGGGCTCTGTCGGGCTCTGTCGGGCTCTACTGGGCTCTGTCGGGCTCTACTGTTCCCTGTCGCGCCCTGTCGGGCTCTGTCGGGCCGTGTCGGGCCCTGTTGGGCTCTGTCGGGCTCTGTCGGGTTCTGTCGGGTTCTGTCGGGCTCTGTCGGGCCCTGTCGGGCTCTTCTGGGCTCTGTCGGGCTCTACTGTTCCCTGTCGGGCCCTGTCGGGCTCTGTCGGGCCGTGTCGGGCCCTGTTGGGCTCTGTCGGGCTCTGTCGGGTTCTGTCGGGCTCTGTCGGGCCCTGTCGGGCTCTGTCGGGCTCTGTCGGGCTCTGTCGGGCTCTACTGGGCTCTACTGTTCCCTGTCGGGCCCTGTCGGGCTCTGTCGGGCTCTGTCGGGCTCTACTGGGCTCTGTCGGTCTCTATTGGGGTCTGTCGGGCCCTGTCGGGCTCTGTCGGGCTCTGTCGGGCCCTGTCGGGCTCTGTCGGGCTCTGTCGGGCTCTGTCGGGCTCTACTGGGCCCTGTCGGGCTCTGTCGGGCTCTGTCGGGCTCTGTCGAGCTCTACTGGGCTCTGTCGGGCTCTGTCGGGCCCTGTCGGGCTCTGTCGGGCTCTGTCGGGCTCTGTCGGGCTCTACTGGGCTCTGTCGGGCTCTGTCGGGCCCTGTCGGGCTCTGTCGGGCTCTGTCGGGCTCTGTCAGGCTCTGTCGGGCTCTACTGGGCCCTGTCGGGCCCTGTCGGGCTCTGTCGGGCTCTGTCGGGCTCTGTCGGGCTCTACTGGGCCCTGTCGGGCCCTGTCGGGCTCTGTCGGGCCCTGTCGGGCTCTGTCGGGCTCGGTCGGGCCCTGTCGGGCCCTGTCGGGCTCTGTCGGGCTCTGTCGGGCTCTGTCGGGCTCTATTGGGCCCTGTCGGGCCCTGTCGGGCCCTGTCGGGCTCTGTCGGGCTCTGTCGGGCTCTACTGGGCTCTACTGTTCCCTGTCGGGCCCTGTCGGGCTCTGTCGGGCTCTGTCGGGCCCTGTCGGGCCCTGTCGGGCTCTGTCGGGCTCTGTCGGGCTCTACTGGTCTCTGTCGGGCTCTGTCAGGTTCTGTCGGGCTCTGTCGGGCTCTGTCGGGCCCTGTCGGGCCCTGTCGGGCTCTGTCGGGCTCTGTCGGGTTCTGTCGGGCTCTGTCGGGCCCTGTCGGGCTCTGTCGGGCTCTGTCGGGCTCTGTCGGGCTCTACTGGGCTCTACTGTTCCCTGTCGGGCCCTGTCGGGCTCTGTCGGGCTCTGTCGGGCTCTACTGCGCCCTGTCGGGCTCTGTCGGTTTCTGTCGGGCTCTGTCGGGCTCTGTCGGGCTCTGTCGGGCTCTACTGGGCCCTGTCGGGCCCTGTCGGGCCCTGTCGGGCTCTGTCAGGCTCTACTGGGCCCTGTCGGGCTCTGTCGGGCCCTGTCGGGCTCTGTCGGGCTCTGTCGGGCTCTACTGGGCTCTACTGTTCCCTGTCGGGCCCTGTCGGGCTCTGTCGGGCCCTGTCGGCCTCTGTCGGGCCCTGTCGGGCCCTGTCGGGCTCTGTCGGGCTCTGTCGGGCTCTGTCGGGCCCTGTCGGTCTCTGTCAGGATCTGTCGGGCCCTGTCGGGCTCTGTCGGGCTCTGTCGGGCTCTACTGGGCTCTGTCGGGCTCTGTCGGGCTCTTTTGGGCTCTACTGGGC
The DNA here is from genome assembly GCF_036013445.1 of Caloenas nicobarica. Taxonomy (NCBI): domain Eukaryota; kingdom Metazoa; phylum Chordata; class Aves; order Columbiformes; family Columbidae; genus Caloenas; species Caloenas nicobarica. The sequence goes on along the minus strand of NW_027017247.1, from coordinate 187,589 downwards.
CCTGTCGGGCTCTGTCGGGCTCTGTCGGGCCCTGTCGGGCTCTGTCGGGCTCTGTCGGGCTCTACTGGGCCCTGTCGGGCTCTGTCGGGCCGTCTCGGGCTCTGTCGGGCTCTGTCGGGCTCTGTCGGGCTCTACTGGGCTCTACTGTTCCCTGTCGGGCCCTTTCGGGCCCTTTCGGGCCCTCTCGGGCCCTCTCGGGCTCTGTCGGGCCCTGTCGGGCCCTGTCGGGCCCTGTCGGGCTCTGTCGGGCTCTGTCGGGCTCTACTGGGCTCTGTCGGTCTCTGTCAGGTTCTGTCGGGCTCTGTCGGGCTCTGTCGGGCCCTGTCGGGCTCTGTCGGGCTCTGTCGGGTTCTGTCGGGCTCTGTCGGGCCCTGTCGGGCTCTGTCGGGCTCTGTCGGGCTCTGTCGGGCTCTACTGGGCTCTACTGTTCCCTGTCGGGTTCTGTCGGGCTCTGTCGGGCTCTGTCGGGCTCTGTCGGGCTCTGTCGGGCTCTGTCGGGCCCTGTCGGGCTCTGTCGGGCTCTGTCGGGCTCTACTGGGCCCTGTCGGGCCCTGTCGGGCCCTGTCGGGCTCTACTGGGCCCTGTCGGGCTCTGTCGGGCTCTACTGGGCTCTACTGTTCCCTGTCGGGCCCTGTCGGGCTCTGTCGGGCCCTGTCGGGGGGGCCCTGGGGAGGAATGGGGAGCTCTGGGGAACCAAGACACGTCTTGGGGAGCCCTGGGGAGGAATGTGGAGCCCTGAGGAACCAAGACACGTCTTGGGGAGCCCTGAGGAACCAAGACACGTTTTGGGGAACCCTGAGGAACCAAGACACGTTTTGGGGAGCCCTGGGGAGGAATGTGGAGCCCTGAGGAACCAAGACACGTCTTGGGGAGCCTGGGGAGGAATGGGGAGCCCGGGGAACCAAGACACGTTTTGGGGAGCCCTGGGGAGGAATGGGGAGCTCTGGGGAACCAAGACACGTTTTGGGGAGCCCGGGGGAACCAAGACACGTTTTGGGGAGCCCTGTGGAGGAATGTGGAGCCCTGAGGAACCAAGACACGTTTTGGGGAGCCCTGGGGAACCAAGACACGTTTTGGGGAGCCTGGGGAGGAATGGGGAGCCCCGGGGAACCAAGACATGTTTTGGGGAGCCCTGGGGAGGAATGGGGAGCCCCGGGGAACCAAGACACGTTTTGGGGAGCCCCGGGGAACCAAGACACGTTTTGGGGAGCCTGGGGAGGAATGGGGAGCCCGGGGAACCAAGACACGTTTTGGGGAGCCCTGGGGAACCAAGACACGTTTTGGGGAGCCTGGGGAGGAATGGGGAGCCCGGGGAACCAAGACACGTCTTGGGGAGCCCTGGGGAACCAAGACGAGCCCTGGGGAGAACTTGGCAGCCTTGGGGAATCGATGCGAACCCTGGGGAGGACGGTGGATCTCAGGGGAGCCCCAGGGAGACGAGGCGATAGCTGGGGAGGGTCCGGAGAGCCCTGGAGGATGAGGGGGGTCCTGGGGAGACCTTTGGAGTCCTGGGGAGGCAAAGAAAGCCCTGGGTTACTTTTTAGAAGAGATTCTCGTAGAATCTATTTATTACCATATTAATTATTGACCCCGCCCCTTCCCCAGGGGATTGGTCAGGGTGGTGGGCGGGGCCTGGGCCGATTGACCCCGCCCCTTCCCCAGGGGATTGTGGGAGGGGGGTGGGCGGGGCCCGGGGTATTTGAGCCCCAGCCCCTGGGCAGGAGCTCATTCTGCTCCAGGGCTGCTTTGGTGCTGGTTCTCTGCTGCTCCTTCAGCAGTGGGCAGCTTTTGAGCTGTTTAGTCAGCATGGACAGACCTGTTTGGAGAAGTGGAGGTGTCTGCTAGAGGTAAGAGCTCCAGGAGCAGCAAAGGTTCAACAGCAGCTGTAGCAGAAAGTGTGTTTGTAAGTATGTGTAATTTACTAAATCAATTTCAGGTGCTTCACGTTTTCCCAGAACCCCTGACTGCAATGAAAATGGAGCATTGTTTCTTTGGTTTTTACTGCTGTATACCAAGCTGCTGGTATAATCTTTTCTCCTAGGACTGACGCTCAGGTGATCTAGCAGGGGTTAGAGTGAGCGTCTTGTATCTGTAAATGGAGTTCTAGCACTTCTGCAGGAAGCAGCGGGGCCATAAGGCAGAGTGTCTTTCTGGCTCTGGGGTGGCTCATCGCCTGCCTGATCACCCACAGAACACGGTGTTGTCCCCAGAACCCTTGCAGTGGGCGGTGGCCCCTGGTGGATGGATGATTCAAATGTCCTTCCCAGAACTCAGCCAAGGTGCGCAGTGGCTATTAGACTAGTACTGGTAAATATTACCCTGGTGCTCAATAGTGTGTGTCTGTTTTCTTTTCTTATTGCAGGGGATGAAGGGGAAACTGGCAACTGCAGGAAGATCCCCATGAGCCCATGTGGTGTTTTCCTCCCCGGATGGATTCAGTCCCTTGGCCCTCTGAAAGCTAAGTGGAGGCACGGGGGCTGGGAAGGGGCTGGGAACTGCAGGGGCGAGGGGCTAAAGATCTCAGAGGGGAAAGGGCCGTCCAGGAACAGTTCCCTTTGGGTGGGTAAAGGGCGCAGGGAACCTTACAGTGCGATGCCAGCTTGGGCAGGGCAGCTCCAGCCTGTGTCTGCGTTGTTGTGCACTTCGGGAAGCCTGCCTTGCGCCGTTCAGACGATCCTGGGGTCTCGTCGTGCCCGAGGGGCATGACAGACATCTCAGGCGCCATCCCGGGGTCTGGAATGCGGGTGCCGATTGGCCTATCACCAATTGGGTGCCAGTTTTCTTGTATCAGCAGCCGAAAGCGTGGATGGTTCTTGCGCCTTGGACATTTCTGGTCAGTTGTTTTATGGTGGTGTTCAGGGCTGCGTGGGCAGCTCTCCTCTCTACCCATCCAGTCTAAGGGACTGGCACTTCAGGATGCTGGGAAGAAGTTCTTAGGTCTTGCGGGAGCGTTTTGCCAGTGCCACCGTCTCGGTCGGTTGGTTGGTTTGTGCCAGTGCCGCCGTCTCGGTCAGTTGGTTGGTTTGTGCCAGTGCCGCCGTCTCGGTCGGTTGGTTGGTTTGTGCCAGTGCCGCCGTCTCGTAAGGGGCCGTGACGTTCGGCTCCTTTTTGTTTTGGGGTTGCAGTAGAGGCTTCTCGCCTCTCTTCTGCCTCCCCACAGGTTCTTTTGATTGATGCAGTCTCTGGTCTTGGAGTCATTCTCATTGTCGAGCGTTTTTGGTGCTGTTGCAGTCGTGCTGTTTGTAGCGTTCTGTGGAGCGTCAGTCTTCGCATGTGCGCGTTTGGCTCGGAGCTGCTCTGCCTGGAGACGTAGAGTCATGGGTGGGTGGACTGAGCCCTAGGAGTCCATGGTTAATCTCTTGATATATGTAATAGTGTGGGCAAAGGTTGTTCAGTCATCTAGGACGGAGCAGCTGTGGGCAGGGGCAGTGGGCAGTCCCTTCACCAGTAATTTAGGGGCTCGATTAGAGCTTCTGGTGTTCTTTGTGAATAGAAAGCAGACCTGTGGAATGGTCAAGCTGTTGATCAGCATCTGGGTGACCTGTTGAATACCTTGATTTCAGATGCAGAGGGAAAACTTGGCCCAAAAGAGCGACGGAAGAGGCAAGCCGAGCGCCATAAGCAGGTGGGCCGGTGCGAGGTCTCAGAGGGAAGGTGTGCCGTGTGCCTCTATGTAAGTTTGGTTGTTTCTCTATTTTATAGGTGCGAAGCGAGGAGGAAAGCCGGGTATTGGCACCGCAGCTCCTCGGTCGAGGTGAGCAAGGAGCGCTGGGCCGAAGCAGCGTCTCATTTCAGGTGTTGTGTTTCTGGTGCAGGTCTCAGCATCCTTTGCTTGTGTTTTACAGGTGGTAGCTGGGCCTCAACGCGGTCAACAGCGTGGCAGGTGAAGGTGACAGAGGCCAGGTGGGCGAGCAGCCCAGGTAAAGGGGCGGGACATGGGACCGTCTGTGGGCAGGCTGTGCTTTTGGGCAGTATCTGAGCATGCGCCTTTGTTTTAGCAGGCGCTACAGGCAAGCTCGGAGGGGTGAAGCCGCACGCCGACCAGCAGCCAAGAAGGTGAGGAGGTGGCTGGTGTTCAGGAGCACAGTATTGCCTGGTGACTCGGTTCAGCGTTTCCTTCTTGTTTTGCAGGGGCTTTGTGGACCCCTTTGGACTCAGAGGACCGTTTGCAGTGAGCAGGGGTAGGGGTGAGGAGGAGTGTGGGGCTGGGGACTTGTCCCAAGCACTAGAGCTCTTTTTCTGCTGTCTTAGGTGCCACGAGTGGTGAGGGTTTCTGCCTGCGCCCATGGCACGAGAGGCTGAATGGAACGCCTGGGAACTTCGGGGGAGGTGGGTGCTGTGGATGTCGTCGGTGTTGATGCACATGATATTTAGTGCTGGCACTGCTTAGTGAGTGTGTGTTAACTTGTGTTGTTGCAGATGTTGATGAGGAACCCGGCAATGCAGGAAGATCCCCGTGAGCCCATGTGGTGTTTTCCTCCGTGGATGGATTTGGTCCCTCGGCCCTCTGAAAGCTAAGTGGAGGCACGGGGGCTGGGGAGGGGCTGGGAACTGCAGGGGCGGGGGGCTAAAGGTCTCAGAGGGGAAAGGGCCGTCCAGGACCAGTTCCCTTTGGGTGGGTAAAGGGCGCAGGGAACCTTACAGTGCGATGCCAGCTTGGGCAGGGCAGCTCCAGCCTGTGTCTGCGTTGTTGTGCACTTCGGGAAGCCTGCCTTGCGCCGTTCAGACGATCCTGGGGTCTCGTCGTGCCCGAGGGGCACGACCGGCATCTCAGGTGCCATCCCGGGGTCTGGAATGCCGGTGCCAATTGGCCTGTTGCCAGTTGGGTGCCGGTTTTCTTGTATCAGCAGCTGAAAGCGTGGATGGTTCCTGCATCTCGGACATTTCTGGTCAGTCGTGTGTTATAGTGTAGTTCTGGGCTGCGTGGGCAGCTCTGCTCCCTACCCATCCAGTCTAAGGGACTGGCACTTCTTCCCAGCATCCTGAAGTCTTTAGGTTTTGCAGGAGTTACTTGCACTTGCGCCGTCTCTGTTTGTTGTGCCAGTGGCGCCGTCTCGTAAGGAGCCGTGATGTTCGGCTCCTTTTTGTTTTGGGGTAGCAGTAGAGGCTCCTCGCCTCACCACTGCCTCCCTGTAGTTTGTTTTGGTGCCGTCTCTGCTGTTCTCATGGTTGAATGACTTTGGTCCTGTTGGAGTGGTGGTGTTTGTAGCGTTCTGTGCAGCATCAGTCTGCACATGTGCGTGTTTGTCTTGGAGCTGCTCTGCCCGGAGGCATGGAGTCAGGTGTGGGTGGACCGAGCCCCAGGCGTCCATGGTTAATCTATTGACACATTCAAGTCTGTAGGCAAAATTTGTACCATCATCCAGGCTAGAGTATCCATGGGCAGGGGGAGTGGACAGTCCCTTCACTTGTGTTTTACAGTTGATACCAAAGATCATTGTTGACTAGCGTGCTGTTATTTCACAGACAGTGTCTTAACTAATTTTTTTTCTTTGTAGGTGACTGCGTTGTCAATATGAGTCTTTTTAGCTAAAGAAAAATGCCTCTTAAGAGTATATCACTTGTCATTATGACCTTTGCTTCACGGCAACAAAAGCAGCTACAGACTACGATCGCCACCTGTGAGATCAGGCCCGCATTGCACTTCTTTGAACAAATAGGATTCATTCACAGAAAACACTACATTCAAGGCTGGCATGAAGTGCCTATGGACCGTAAACCGTATCTAGAGCTGCACAAAGCAAAGGCCTGTCTGAGGTCAGTGCAAAGGATCCACTAAGAAGCAAGAAGACTCCAGACACAACTGTTGCTATTGTTGCTATCATGGTGTGAGGGGTGGGTAAATAGTGTGTAAGGGTATAAATACCCAGGAATTTCTACACTCGGGTGGGACCTCAGCAAAGGCAGCAGTTGGAGTCAGCCCTCCCGCCGTACCACTCTGTTCGGTTACTTGTTTTCATGGACTTTGCCTGAGAGTTTGCCTCCAGGGACCAAGGATCCGGACCGCAATCCACCAGACCCCAGGCCCCTGGAGGGGAGGTAAGGACGTCGAGGTGCAGAATGATGAAACTCTGAAATCCCAGCTAAGTGATATAAGGGGTTGAGTGAGCACATGCAATCCTTTGGCCATATATAAATGTAATCCCTTAGGTGTTTCCCCTACGCTCTGTGTATTGTAGACATGAGCTGTAGATCCATCTGGGGCTAAGTTTGGATCCAGCCGCACCTAGACTCTTCTCCGAGGAAGAGTTTAGAAAGCAAGGGGGTCCATTCCGAACCTCACAACAGACACAAAGCGTAGATCCAGCCTGGGGCTAAGTTTGGACCCTGCTGCACTTAGACTCCTCTCTGAGCAGGAGTTTAGTAAGCAAGGGGGTCCCATCTGAACTTCGACTCAACAGAAGCGCCCCCCTTTAGCTTTCGGCATTTCCCGTCCAGGTACAGATCACTCTGAAACGAGTCTCACCTGAATATGCCCAGCATATTTTGTCAAAGCAGTAATAGTCCCCCTTGCCATCACTCTAACGTCGCACGGTAAGCGATCTAAAACCGCTCTCGGCCAGCAGCGCCCCGAGTCACTCACCCGACACCAACCGATGGCGGCAGGATGGCAGGCGCCGTCCCCGATTACTGATGGAGGCACTGGGCGAGTTAGAGGTCCAGATTCTCGGAGGAATGAGCCCGTGGTAATAGTCACGATTGGAAAGCTGTGGAAGAAAAGCTCACTATGCTCAAGAGCCATAGGAATGATGGAAAGGGAATTAATAGCAAAGTGTACCTTAAGGAACCAAGACACGTTTTGCAGAGCGCTGGGGAGGAATGGGGAGCCCTGAGAAACCAAGACAAGTTTTGGTGAGCCCTGGGGAGTAATGGGGATCCCCGAGGAAGCAAGACACGTTTTGGGGAGCCTTGAGGAAGCAAGACATGTTTTGGGGAGCCCTGAGGAACCAAGAAACGTTTTGGGGAGCCCTGAGGAGGAAGGGGGAGCTCTGAGGATCCAAGACACGTGTTGGGGTGCCCTGCGGAGCAATGGGCAATGAGCTCAGTGGGGGCTCTACTGGGCCCTGTCGGGCTCTACTGGGCCCTGTCGGGCTCTACTGGGCCCTGTCGGGCTCTACTGGGCCCTGTCGGGCTCTACTGGGCCCTGTCGGGCTCTACTGGGCCCTGTCGGGCTCTACTGGGCCCTGTTGGGCCCTGTCGGGCTCTACTGGGCCCTGTTGGGCCCTGTCGGGCTCTACTGGGCCCTGTTGGGCCCTGTTGGGCCCTGTCGGGCTCTGTCGGGCTCTACTGGGCTCTACTGTTCCCTGTCGGGCTCTACTGGGCCCTGTTGGGCCCTGTCGGGCTCTACTGGGCCCTGTTGGGCCCTGTCGGGCTCTACTGGGCCCTGTTGGGCCCTGTTGGGCCCTACTGGGCCCTGTTGGGCCCTGTTGGGCCCTGTCGGGCTCTGTCGGGCTCTACTGGGCTCTACTGTTCCCTGTCGGGCTCTGTCGGGCTCTGTCGGGCTCTGTCGGGCTCTGTCGGGCTCTGTCGGGCTCTGTCGGGCTCTGTCGGGCTCTGTCGGGCTCTGTCGGGCTCTGTCGGGCTCTGTCGGGCTCTGTCGGGCTCTGTCGGGCTCTGTCGGGCTCTGTCGGGCCCTGTCGGGCCCTGTCGGGCCCTGTCGGGCCCTGTCGGGCCCTGTCGGGCCCTGTCGGGCTCTACTGGGCCCTGTCGGGCCCTGTCGGGATCTGTCGGGCCCTGTCGGGCCCTGTCGGGCTCTACTGGGCCCTGTCGGGCCCTGTCGGGCCCTGTCGGGCCATGTCGGTCTCTGTCGGGCTCTACTGGGCTCTGTCGGGCCCTGTCGAGCCCTGTCGGGCTCTGTCGGGCTCTGTCGGGCTCTGTCGGGCTCTGTCGGGCCCTGTCGGGCCCTGTCGGGCCCTGTCGGGCTCTGTCGGGCTCTACTGGGCCCTGTCGGGCCCTGTCGGGCCCTGTCGGGCCCTGTCGGGCTCTGTCGGGCTCTACTGGGCTCTGTCGGGCTCTACTGGGCCCTGTCGGGCCCTGTCGGGCTCTGTCGGGCTCTACTGGGCCCTGTCGGGCCCTGTCGGGCCCTGTCGGGCTCTGTCGGGCCCTGTCGGGCCCTGTCGGGCTCTGTCGGGCTCTACTGGGCTCTGTCGGGCCCTGTCGGGCCCTGTCGGGCCCTGTCGGGCTCTACTGGGCCCTGTCGGGCCCTGTCGGGATCTGTCGGGCCCTGTCGGGCCCTGTCGGGCCCTGTCGGGCTCTACTGGGCCCTGTCGGGCCCTGTCGGGCCCTGTCGGGCTATGTCGGTCTCTGTCGGGCTCTACTGGGCTCTGTCGGGCCCTGTCGAGCCCTGTCGGGCTCTGTCGGGCTCTGTCGGGCTCTGTCGGGCTCTGTCGGGCTCTGTCGGGCTCTGTCGGGCTCTGTCGGGCTCTGTCGGGCCCTGTCGGGCCCTGTCGGGCCCTGTCGGGCTCTGTCGGGCTCTACTGGGCCCTGTCGGGCCCTGTCGGGCCCTGTCGGGCTCTGTCGGGCCCTGTCGGGCTCTGTCGGGCTCTACTGGGCTCTGTCGGGCCCTGTCGGGCCCTGTCGGGCCCTGTCGGGCTCTGTCGGGCTCTACTCGGCCCTGTCGGGCCCTGTCGGGCCCTGTCGGGCCCTGTCGGGCCCTGTCGGGCCCTGTCGGGCTCTGTCGGGCTCTGTCGGGCTCTACTGGGCCCTGTCGGGCCCTGTCGGGCTCTGTCGGGCCCTGTCGGGCTCTGTCGGGCTCTGTCGGGCTCTGTCGGGCTCTGTCGGGCTCTACTGGGCTCTGTGGGGCTCTGTCGGGCCCTGTCGGGCCCTGTCGGCCCCTGTCGGCCCCTGTCGGCCCCTGTCGGCCCCTGTCGGCCCCTGTCGGCCCCTGTCGGCCCCTGTCGGCCCCTGTCGGCCCCTGTCGGCCCCTGTCGGGCTCTGTCGGGCTCTACTGGGCCCTGTCGGGCTCTGTCGGGCTCTGTCGGGCTCTACTGGGCCCTGTCGGGCTCTGTCGGACTCTGTCGGGCCCTGTCGGGCTCTGTCGGGCTCTAATGGGCCCTGTCGGGCTCTGTCGGGCTCTGTCGGGCTCTGTCGGGCTCTGTCGGGCTCTGTCGGGCTCTGTCGGGCTCTGTCGGGCTCTGTCGGGCTCTGTCGGGCTCTGTCGGGCTCTGTCGGGCTCTGTCGGGCTCTGTCGGGCTCTGTCGGGCTCTGTCGGGCTCTACTGGGCCCTGTCGGGCCCTGTCGGGCTCTGTCGGGCTCTGTCGGGCTCTGTCGGGCTCTGTCGGGCTCTGTCGGGCTCTGTCGGGCTCTGTCGGGCTCTGTCGGGCCCTGTCGGGCCCTGTCGGGCCCTGTCGGGCTCTACTGGGCCCTGTCGGGCCCTGTCGGGCCCTGTCGGGCCCTGTCGGGCTCTGTCGGGCTCTGTCGGGCTCTACTGGGCCCTGTCGGGCCCTGTCGGGCCCTGTCGGGCTCTGTCGGGCTCTACTGGGCCCTGTCGGGCTCTGTCGGGCTCTGTCGGGCTCTACTGGGCTCTGTCGGGCTCTGTCGGGCTCTACTGGGCCCTGTCGGGGCCTGTCGGGCTCTGACGGGCTCTGTCGGGCTCTACTGGGCTCTGTCGGGCTCTGTCGGGCTCTGTCGGGCTCTGTCGGGCTCTGTCGGGCCCTGTCGGGCTCTGTCGGGCTCTGTCGGGCTCTGTCGGGCTCTGTCGGGCTCTGTCGGGCTCTACTGGGCCCTGTCGGGCCCTGTCGGGCCCTGTCGGGCTCTGTCGGGCTCTGTCGGGCTCTACTGGGCCCTGTCGGGCCCTGTCGGGCCCTGTCGGGTTCTGTCGGGCCCTGTCGGGCCCTGTCGGGCTCTACTGGGCCCTGTCGGGCTCTACTGGGCCCTGTCGGGCTCTACTGGGCCCTGTCGGGCCCTGTCGGGCCCTGTCGGGCCCTGTCGGGCCCTGTCGGGCTCTGTCGGGCCCTGTCGGGCTCTATCGGGCCCTGTCGGGCTCTGTCGGGCTCTACTGGGCTCTGTCGGGCTCTCTTGGGCTCTGTCGGGCTCTGTCGGGCTCTACTGGGCCCTGTCGGGCCCTGATGGGCTCTGTCGGGCTCTGCTGGGCTCTGTCGGGCTCTGTCGGGTTCTGTCGGGCTCTGTTGGGCTCTGTTGGGCTCTGTCGGGCCCTGTCGGGCCCTGTCGGGCTCTGTCGGGCTCTAATGGGCCCTGTCGGGCCCTGTCGGGCCCTGTCGGGCCCTGTCGGGCTCTGTCGGGCTCTACTGGGCTCTGTCGGGCTCTGTCGGGCTTTGTCGGGCTCTGTCGGGCTCTACTGGGCCCTGTCGGGCTCTGTCGGGCTCTGTCGGGCCCTGTCGGGCTCTGTCGGGCTCTGTCGGGCCCTGTCGGGGTCTGTCGTTCTCTGTCGGGCTCTACTGGGCTCTGTCGGGCTCTACTGGGCTCTGTCGGGCTCTGTCGGGCTCTGTCGGGCTCTGTCGGGCTCTGTCGGGCTCTGTCGGGCTCTGTCGGGCTCTGTCGGGCTCTGTCGGGCTCTGTCGGGCTCTGTCGGGCTCTGTCGGGCTCTGTCGGGCTCTGTCGGGCTCTGTCGGGCTCTGTCGGGCTCTGTCGGGCTCTGTCGGGCTCTACTGGGCTCTGTCGGGCCCTGTCGGGCCCTGTCGGGCCCTGTCGGGCCCTGTCGGTCCCTGTCGGTCCCTGTCGGTCCCTGTCGGTCCCTGTCGGGCTCTGTCGGGCTCTGTCGGGCTCTGTCGGGCTCTGTCGGGCTCTGTCGGGCTCTGTCGGGCTCTGTCGGGCTCTGTGGGGCCCTGTCGGGCTCTGTGGGGCCCTGTCGGGCTCTGTGGGGCCCTGTCGGGCTCTGTGGGGCCCTGTCGGGCCCTGTCGGGCCCTGTCGGGCTCTGTCGGGCTCTGTCGGGCTCTGTCGGGCTCTACTGGGCCCTGTCGGGCTCTGTCGGGCTCTGTCGGGCCCTGTCGGGCCCTGTCGGGCTCTGTCGGGCTCTGTCGGGCTCTACTGGGCCCTGTCGGGCTCTGTCGGGCTCTGTGGGGACCTGTCGGGCTCTGTCGGGCTCTGTCGGGCTCTGTCGGGCCCTGTCGGGCTCTGTCGGGCCCTGTCGGGCCCTGTCGGGCTCTGTCGGGCTCTGTCGGGCCCTGTCGGGCTCTGTCGGGCTCTGTCGGGCTCTGTCGGGCTCTACTGGGCCCTGTCGGGCTCTGTCGGGCTCTGTCGGGCCCTGTCGGGCTCTGTCGGGCTCTGTCGGGCCCTGTCGGACTCTATCGGGCTCTACTGGGCCCTGTCGGGCCCTGTCGGGCCCTGTCGGGTTCTGTCGGGCTCTGTCGAGCTCTGTCGGGCTCTATCGGGCTCTACTGGGCCCTGTCGGGCCCTGTCGGGCCCTGTCAGGCTCTGTCGGGCCCTGTCGGGCTCTGTCGCGCCCTGTCGGGCCCTGTCGGGCTCTACTGGGCCCTGTCGGGCCCTGTCGGGCTCTGTCGGGCTCTGTCGAGCTCGACTGGGCTCTGTCAGGCTCTGTCGGGCCCTGTCGGGCTCTGTCGGGCCCTGTCGGGCTCTGTCGGGCTCTGTCAGGCTCTGTCGGGCTCTACTGGGCCCTGTCGGGCTCTGTCGGGCCCTGTCCGGCTCTGTCGGGCTCTGTCGGGCCCTGTCGGGCCCTGTCGGGCCCTGTCGGGCTCTGTCGGGCTCTACTGGGCCCTGTCGGGCTCTGTCGGGCTCTGTCGGGCCCTGTAGGGCTCTGTCGGGCCCTGTCGGGCCCTGTCGGGCCCTGTCGGGCCCTGTCGGGCTCTGTCGGGCTCTGTCGGGCTCTACTGGGCCCTGTCGGGCCCTGTCGGGCCCTGTCGGGCTCTGTCGGGCTTTACTGGGCCCTGTCGGGCTCTGTCGGGCCCTGTCGGGCTCTGTCGGGCTCTGTCGGGCTCTACTGGGCTCTACTGTTCCCTGTCGGGCCCTGTCGGGCTCTGTCGGGCCCTGTCGGGCTCTGTCGGGCTCTGTCGGGCCCTGTCGGGCTCTGTCGGGCTCTGTCGGGCCCTGTCGGGCCCTGTCGGGCCCTGTCGGGCTCTGTCGGGCTCTGTCGGGCTCTGTCGGGCTCTGTCGGGCTCTACTGGGCTCTGTCGGGATCTGTCGGGCCCTGTCGGGCCCTGTCGGGCCCTGTCGGGCTCTGTCGGGCTCTGTCGGGCTCTGTCGGGCTCTGTCGGGCTCTACTGGGCCCTGTCGGGCTCTGTCGGGCTCTGTCGGGCTCTGTCGGGCCCTGTCCGGCTCTGTCGGGCTCTGTCGGGCTCTGTCAGGCCCTGTCGGGCTCTGTCGGGCCCTGTCTGGCCCTGTCGGGCTTTGTCGGGCTCTGTCGGGCTCTGTCGGGCTCTGTCGGGCTCTACTGGGCCCTGTCGGGCTCTGTCGGGCTCTGTCGGGCTCTGTCGGGCCCTGTCGGGCTCTGTCGGGCTCTGTCGAGCTCTACTGGGCTCTGTCGGGCCCTGTCGGGCCCTGTCGGGCTCTGTCGGGCTCTGTCGGGCCCTGTCGGCCTCTGTCGGGTTCTGTAAGGCTCTACTGGGCCCTGTCGGGCTCTATCGGGCACTGTCGGGCTCTTTCGGGCCCTGTCGGGCTCTGTCGGGCCCTGTCGGGCCCTGTCGGACTCTGTCGGGCTCTGTCGGACTCTGTGAGGCTCTACTGGGGCCTGTCGGGTTCTGTCGGGCTCTGTCGGGCCCTGTCGGGCTCTGTCGGGCTCTGTCGGGCTCTACTGGGCCCTGTCGGGCTCTGTCGGGCTCTGTCGGGCTCTGTCGGGCTCTACTGGGCTCTGTCGGGCTCTGTCGGGCCCTGTCGGGCTTTGTCGGGCTCTGTCGGGTTCTGTCGGGCCCTGTCGGGCCCTGTCGAGCTCTGTCGGGCTCTGTCGGGCTCTGTCAGGCTCTACTGGGCTCTGTCGGGCTCTGTCGGGTTCTGTCGGGCTCTGTCGGGCTCTGTCGGGCCCTGTCGGGCCCTGTCGGGCTCTGTCGGGCCCTGTCGGGCTCTGTCGGTCTCTGTCGGGCTCTGTCGGGCTCTACTGGGCTCTGTCGGGTTCTACTGGGCTCTACTGGGCCCTGTCGGGCTCTGTCGGGCTCTGTCGGGCTCTGTCGGGCTCTACTGTGCTCTGTCGGGCTCGGTCGGGCCCTGTCGGGCTCTGTCGGGCTCTGTCGGGCTCTGTCGGGCTCTACTGGTCTCTGACGGGTTCTGTCGGGCCCTGTCGGGCCCTGTCGGGCTCTGTCGGGCTCTGTCGGGCTCTGTCGGGCCCTGTCGGGCTCTACTGGGCCCTGTCGGGCCCTGTCGGGCTCTGTCGGGCTCTGTCGAGCTCGACTGGGCTCTGTCAGGCTCTGTCGGGCCCTGTCGGGCTCTGTCGGGCCCTGTCGGGCTCTGTCGGGCTCTGTCGGGCTCTGTCGGGCTCTACTGGGCCCTGTTGGGCTCTGTCGGGCTCTGTTGGGCTCTGTCGGGCCCTGTCCGGCTCTGTCGGGCTCTGTCGGGCCCTGTCGGGCTCTGTCGGGCCCTGTCGGGCCCTGTCGGGCTTTGTCGGGCTCTGTCGGGCTCTGTCGGGCTCTGTCGGGCTCTACTGGGCCCTGTCGGGCTCTGTCGGGCTCTGTCGGGCCCTGTAGGGCTCTGTCGGGCTCTGTCGGGCCCTGTCGGGCTCTGTCGGGCCCTGTCGGGCTCTGTCGGGCTCTGTCGGGCTCTACTGGGCCCTGTCGGGCCCTGTCGGGCCCTGTCGGGCTCTGTCGGGCTCTACTGGGCCCTGTCGGGCTCTGTCGGGCCCTGTCGGGCTCTGTCGGGCTCTGTCGGGCTCTACTGGGCTCTACTGTTCCCTGTCGGGCCCTGTCGGGCTCTGTCGGGCCCTGTCGGGCTCTGTCGGGCTCTGTCGGGCCCTGTCGGGCCCTGTCGGGCTCTGTCGGGCTCTGTCGGGCTCTGTCGGGCTCTACTGGGCTCTGTCGGGCTCTGTCGGGCCCTGTCGGGCTCTGTCGGGCCCTGTCGGGCTCTGTCGGGCTCTGTCGGGCTCTGTCGGGCTCTACTGGGCTCTGTCGGGCTCTGTTGGGCTCTGTCGGGCCCTGTCCGGCTCTGTCGGGCTCTGTCGGGCTCTGTCGGGCCCTGTCGGGCTCTGTCGGGCCCTGTCTGGCCCTGTCGGGCTTTGTCGGGCTCTGTCGGGCTCTGTCGGGCTCTGTCGGGCTCTACTGGGCCCTGTCGGGCTCTGTCGGGCTCTGTCGGGCCCTGTCGGGCTCTGTCGGGCTCTGTCGGGCCCTGTCGGGCTCTGTCAGGCCCTGTCAGGCCCTGTCGGGCTCTGTCGGGCTCTGTCGGGCTCTACTGGGCTCTGTCGGGCTCTACTGGGCCCTGTCGGGCCCTGTCGGGCCCTGTCGGGCTCTGTCGGGCTCTGTCGGGCTCTACTGGGCTCTGTCGGGCTCTACTGTTCCCTGTCGCGCCCTGTCGGGCTCTGTCGGGCCGTGTCGGGCCCTGTTGGGCTCTGTCGGGCTCTGTCGGGTTCTGTCGGGTTCTGTCGGGCTCTGTCGGGCCCTGTCGGGCTCTTCTGGGCTCTGTCGGGCTCTACTGTTCCCTGTCGGGCCCTGTCGGGCTCTGTCGGGCCGTGTCGGGCCCTGTTGGGCTCTGTCGGGCTCTGTCGGGTTCTGTCGGGCTCTGTCGGGCCCTGTCGGGCTCTGTCGGGCTCTGTCGGGCTCTGTCGGGCTCTACTGGGCTCTACTGTTCCCTGTCGGGCCCTGTCGGGCTCTGTCGGGCTCTGTCGGGCTCTACTGGGCTCTGTCGGTCTCTATTGGGGTCTGTCGGGCCCTGTCGGGCTCTGTCGGGCTCTGTCGGGCTCTGTCGGGCTCTGTCGGGCTCTGTCGGGCTCTGTCGGGCTCTACTGGGCCCTGTCGGGCTCTGTCGGGCTCTGTCGGGCTCTGTCGAGCTCTACTGGGCTCTGTCGGGCTCTGTCGGGCTCTGTCGGGCCCTGTCGGGCTCTGTCGGGCTCTGTCGGGCTCTACTGGGCTCTGTCGGGCTCTGTCGGGCCCTGTCGGGCCCTGTCGGGCTCTGTCGGGCTCTGTCGGGCTCTGTCAGGCTCTGTCGGGCTCTACTGGGCCCTGTCGGGCCCTGTCGGGCTCTGTCGGGCTCTGTCGGGCTCTGTCGGGCTCTACTGGGCCCTGTCGGGCCCTGTCGGGCTCTGTCGGGCCCTGTCGGGCTCTGTCGGGCTCGGTCGGGCCCTGTCGGGCCCTGTCGGGCTCTGTCGGGCTCTGTCGGGCTCTGTCGGGCTCTATTGGGCCCTGTCGGGCCCTGTCGGGCCCTGTCGGGCTCTGTCGGGCTCTGTCGGGCTCTACTGGGCTCTACTGTTCCCTGTCGGGCCCTGTCGGGCTCTGTCGGGCTCTGTCGGGCCCTGTCGGGCCCTGTCGGGCTCTGTCGGGCTCTGTCGGGCTCTACTGGTCTCTGTCGGGCTCTGTCAGGTTCTGTCGGGCTCTGTCGGGCTCTGTCGGGCCCTGTCGGGCCCTGTCGGGCTCTGTCGGGCTCTGTCGGGTTCTGTCGGGCTCTGTCGGGCCCTGTCGGGCTCTGTCGGGCTCTGTCGGGCTCTGTCGGGCTCTACTGGGCTCTACTGTTCCCTGTCGGGCCCTGTCGGGCTCTGTCGGGCTCTGTCGGGCTCTACTGCGCCCTGTCGGGCTCTGTCGGTTTCTGTCGGGCTCTGTCGGGCTCTGTCGGGCTCTGTCGGGCTCTACTGGGCCCTGTCGGGCCCTGTCGGGCCCTGTCGGGCTCTGTCAGGCTCTACTGGGCCCTGTCGGGCTCTGTCGGGCCCTGTCGGGCTCTGTCGGGCTCTGTCGGGCTCTACTGGGCTCTACTGTTCCCTGTCGGGCCCTGTCGGGCTCTGTCGGGCCCTGTCGGCCTCTGTCGGGCCCTGTCGGGCCCTGTCGGGCTCTGTCGGGCTCTGTCGGGCTCTGTCGGGCCCTGTCGGTCTCTGTCAGGATCTGTCGGGCCCTGTCGGGCTCTGTCGGGCTCTGTCGGGCTCTACTGGGCTCTGTCGGGCTCTGTCGGGCTCTTTTGGGCTCTACTGGGCCCTGTCGGGCTCTGTCGGGCTCTGTCGGGCCCTGTCGGGCTCTGTCGGGCTCTGTCGGGCTCTACTGGGCCCTGTCGGGCTCTGTCGGGCCGTCTCGGGCTCTGTCGGGCTCTGTCGGGCTCTGTCGGGCTCTACTGGGCTCTACTGTTCCCTGTCGGGCCCTTTCGGGCCCTTTCGGGCCCTCTCGGGCCCTCTCGGGCTCTGTCGGGCCCTGTCGGGCCCTGTCGGGCCCTGTCGGGCTCTGTCGGGCTCTGTCGGGCTCTACTGGGCTCTGTCGGTCTCTGTCAGGTTCTGTCGGGCTCTGTCGGGCTCTGTCGGGCCCTGTCGGGCTCTGTCGGGCTCTGTCGGGTTCTGTCGGGCTCTGTCGGGCCCTGTCGGGCTCTGTCGGGCTCTGTCGGGCTCTGTCGGGCTCTACTGGGCTCTACTGTTCCCTGTCGGGCTCTGTCGGGCTCTGTCGGGCTCTGTCGGGCTCTGTCGGGCTCTGTCGGGCCCTGTCGGGCTCTGTCGGGCTCTGTCGGGCTCTACTGGGCCCTGTCGGGCCCTGTCGGGCCCTGTCGGGCTCTACTGGGCCCTGTCGGGCTCTGTCGGGCTCTACTGGGCTCTACTGTTCCCTGTCGGGCCCTGTCGGGCTCTGTCGGGCCCTGTCGGGGGGGCCCTGGGGAGGAATGGGGAGCTCTGGGGAACCAAGACACGTCTTGGGGAGCCCTGGGGAGGAATGTGGAGCCCTGAGGAACCAAGACACGTCTTGGGGAGCCCTGAGGAACCAAGACACGTTTTGGGGAACCCTGAGGAACCAAGACACGTTTTGGGGAGCCCTGGGGAGGAATGTGGAGCCCTGAGGAACCAAGACACGTCTTGGGGAGCCTGGGGAGGAATGGGGAGCCCGGGGAACCAAGACACGTTTTGGGGAGCCCTGGGGAGGAATGGGGAGCTCTGGGGAACCAAGACACGTTTTGGGGAGCCCGGGGGAACCAAGACACGTTTTGGGGAGCCCTGTGGAGGAATGTGGAGCCCTGAGGAACCAAGACACGTTTTGGGGAGCCCTGGGGAACCAAGACACGTTTTGGGGAGCCTGGGGAGGAATGGGGAGCCCCGGGGAACCAAGACATGTTTTGGGGAGCCCTGGGGAGGAATGGGGAGCCCCGGGGAACCAAGACACGTTTTGGGGAGCCCCGGGGAACCAAGACACGTTTTGGGGAGCCTGGGGAGGAATGGGGAGCCCGGGGAACCAAGACACGTTTTGGGGAGCCCTGGGGAACCAAGACACGTTTTGGGGAGCCTGGGGAGGAATGGGGAGCCCGGGGAACCAAGACACGTCTTGGGGAGCCCTGGGGAACCAAGACGAGCCCTGGGGAGAACTTGGCAGCCTTGGGGAATCGATGCGAACCCTGGGGAGGACGGTGGATCTCAGGGGAGCCCCAGGGAGACGAGGCGATAGCTGGGGAGGGTCCGGAGAGCCCTGGAGGATGAGGGGGGTCCTGGGGAGACCTTTGGAGTCCTGGGGAGGCAAAGAAAGCCCTGGGTTACTTTTTAGAAGAGATTCTCGTAGAATCTATTTATTACCATATTAATTATTGACCCCGCCCCTTCCCCAGGGGATTGGTCAGGGTGGTGGGCGGGGCCTGGGCCGATTGACCCCGCCCCTTCCCCAGGGGATTGTGGGAGGGGGGTGGGCGGGGCCCGGGGTATTTGAGCCCCAGCCCCTGGGCAGGAGCTCATTCTGCTCCAGGGCTGCTTTGGTGCTGGTTCTCTGCTGCTCCTTCAGCAGTGGGCAGCTTTTGAGCTGTTTAGTCAGCATGGACAGACCTGTTTGGAGAAGTGGAGGTGTCTGCTAGAGGTAAGAGCTCCAGGAGCAGCAAAGGTTCAACAGCAGCTGTAGCAGAAAGTGTGTTTGTAAGTATGTGTAATTTACTAAATCAATTTCAGGTGCTTCACGTTTTCCCAGAACCCCTGACTGCAATGAAAATGGAGCATTGTTTCTTTGGTTTTTACTGCTGTATACCAAGCTGCTGGTATAATCTTTTCTCCTAGGACTGACGCTCAGGTGATCTAGCAGGGGTTAGAGTGAGCGTCTTGTATCTGTAAATGGAGTTCTAGCACTTCTGCAGGAAGCAGCGGGGCCATAAGGCAGAGTGTCTTTCTGGCTCTGGGGTGGCTCATCGCCTGCCTGATCACCCACAGAACACGGTGTTGTCCCCAGAACCCTTGCAGTGGGCGGTGGCCCCTGGTGGATGGATGATTCAAATGTCCTTCCCAGAACTCAGCCAAGGTGCGCAGTGGCTATTAGACTAGTACTGGTAAATATTACCCTGGTGCTCAATAGTGTGTGTCTGTTTTCTTTTCTTATTGCAGGGGATGAAGGGGAAACTGGCAACTGCAGGAAGATCCCCATGAGCCCATGTGGTGTTTTCCTCCCCGGATGGATTCAGTCCCTTGGCCCTCTGAAAGCTAAGTGGAGGCACGGGGGCTGGGAAGGGGCTGGGAACTGCAGGGGCGAGGGGCTAAAGATCTCAGAGGGGAAAGGGCCGTCCAGGAACAGTTCCCTTTGGGTGGGTAAAGGGCGCAGGGAACCTTACAGTGCGATGCCAGCTTGGGCAGGGCAGCTCCAGCCTGTGTCTGCGTTGTTGTGCACTTCGGGAAGCCTGCCTTGCGCCGTTCAGACGATCCTGGGGTCTCGTCGTGCCCGAGGGGCATGACAGACATCTCAGGCGCCATCCCGGGGTCTGGAATGCGGGTGCCGATTGGCCTATCACCAATTGGGTGCCAGTTTTCTTGTATCAGCAGCCGAAAGCGTGGATGGTTCTTGCGCCTTGGACATTTCTGGTCAGTTGTTTTATGGTGGTGTTCAGGGCTGCGTGGGCAGCTCTCCTCTCTACCCATCCAGTCTAAGGGACTGGCACTTCAGGATGCTGGGAAGAAGTTCTTAGGTCTTGCGGGAGCGTTTTGCCAGTGCCACCGTCTCGGTCGGTTGGTTGGTTTGTGCCAGTGCCGCCGTCTCGGTCAGTTGGTTGGTTTGTGCCAGTGCCGCCGTCTCGGTCGGTTGGTTGGTTTGTGCCAGTGCCGCCGTCTCGTAAGGGGCCGTGACGTTCGGCTCCTTTTTGTTTTGGGGTTGCAGTAGAGGCTTCTCGCCTCTCTTCTGCCTCCCCACAGGTTCTTTTGATTGATGCAGTCTCTGGTCTTGGAGTCATTCTCATTGTCGAGCGTTTTTGGTGCTGTTGCAGTCGTGCTGTTTGTAGCGTTCTGTGGAGCGTCAGTCTTCGCATGTGCGCGTTTGGCTCGGAGCTGCTCTGCCTGGAGACGTAGAGTCATGGGTGGGTGGACTGAGCCCTAGGAGTCCATGGTTAATCTCTTGATATATGTAATAGTGTGGGCAAAGGTTGTTCAGTCATCTAGGACGGAGCAGCTGTGGGCAGGGGCAGTGGGCAGTCCCTTCACCAGTAATTTAGGGGCTCGATTAGAGCTTCTGGTGTTCTTTGTGAATAGAAAGCAGACCTGTGGAATGGTCAAGCTGTTGATCAGCATCTGGGTGACCTGTTGAATACCTTGATTTCAGATGCAGAGGGAAAACTTGGCCCAAAAGAGCGACGGAAGAGGCAAGCCGAGCGCCATAAGCAGGTGGGCCGGTGCGAGGTCTCAGAGGGAAGGTGTGCCGTGTGCCTCTATGTAAGTTTGGTTGTTTCTCTATTTTATAGGTGCGAAGCGAGGAGGAAAGCCGGGTATTGGCACCGCAGCTCCTCGGTCGAGGTGAGCAAGGAGCGCTGGGCCGAAGCAGCGTCTCATTTCAGGTGTTGTGTTTCTGGTGCAGGTCTCAGCATCCTTTGCTTGTGTTTTACAGGTGGTAGCTGGGCCTCAACGCGGTCAACAGCGTGGCAGGTGAAGGTGACAGAGGCCAGGTGGGCGAGCAGCCCAGGTAAAGGGGCGGGACATGGGACCGTCTGTGGGCAGGCTGTGCTTTTGGGCAGTATCTGAGCATGCGCCTTTGTTTTAGCAGGCGCTACAGGCAAGCTCGGAGGGGTGAAGCCGCACGCCGACCAGCAGCCAAGAAGGTGAGGAGGTGGCTGGTGTTCAGGAGCACAGTATTGCCTGGTGACTCGGTTCAGCGTTTCCTTCTTGTTTTGCAGGGGCTTTGTGGACCCCTTTGGACTCAGAGGACCGTTTGCAGTGAGCAGGGGTAGGGGTGAGGAGGAGTGTGGGGCTGGGGACTTGTCCCAAGCACTAGAGCTCTTTTTCTGCTGTCTTAGGTGCCACGAGTGGTGAGGGTTTCTGCCTGCGCCCATGGCACGAGAGGCTGAATGGAACGCCTGGGAACTTCGGGGGAGGTGGGTGCTGTGGATGTCGTCGGTGTTGATGCACATGATATTTAGTGCTGGCACTGCTTAGTGAGTGTGTGTTAACTTGTGTTGTTGCAGATGTTGATGAGGAACCCGGCAATGCAGGAAGATCCCCGTGAGCCCATGTGGTGTTTTCCTCCGTGGATGGATTTGGTCCCTCGGCCCTCTGAAAGCTAAGTGGAGGCACGGGGGCTGGGGAGGGGCTGGGAACTGCAGGGGCGGGGGGCTAAAGGTCTCAGAGGGGAAAGGGCCGTCCAGGACCAGTTCCCTTTGGGTGGGTAAAGGGCGCAGGGAACCTTACAGTGCGATGCCAGCTTGGGCAGGGCAGCTCCAGCCTGTGTCTGCGTTGTTGTGCACTTCGGGAAGCCTGCCTTGCGCCGTTCAGACGATCCTGGGGTCTCGTCGTGCCCGAGGGGCACGACCGGCATCTCAGGTGCCATCCCGGGGTCTGGAATGCCGGTGCCAATTGGCCTGTTGCCAGTTGGGTGCCGGTTTTCTTGTATCAGCAGCTGAAAGCGTGGATGGTTCCTGCATCTCGGACATTTCTGGTCAGTCGTGTGTTATAGTGTAGTTCTGGGCTGCGTGGGCAGCTCTGCTCCCTACCCATCCAGTCTAAGGGACTGGCACTTCTTCCCAGCATCCTGAAGTCTTTAGGTTTTGCAGGAGTTACTTGCACTTGCGCCGTCTCTGTTTGTTGTGCCAGTGGCGCCGTCTCGTAAGGAGCCGTGATGTTCGGCTCCTTTTTGTTTTGGGGTAGCAGTAGAGGCTCCTCGCCTCACCACTGCCTCCCTGTAGTTTGTTTTGGTGCCGTCTCTGCTGTTCTCATGGTTGAATGACTTTGGTCCTGTTGGAGTGGTGGTGTTTGTAGCGTTCTGTGCAGCATCAGTCTGCACATGTGCGTGTTTGTCTTGGAGCTGCTCTGCCCGGAGGCATGGAGTCAGGTGTGGGTGGACCGAGCCCCAGGCGTCCATGGTTAATCTATTGACACATTCAAGTCTGTAGGCAAAATTTGTACCATCATCCAGGCTAGAGTATCCATGGGCAGGGGGAGTGGACAGTCCCTTCACTTGTGTTTTACAGTTGATACCAAAGATCATTGTTGACTAGCGTGCTGTTATTTCACAGACAGTGTCTTAACTAATTTTTTTTCTTTGTAGGTGACTGCGTTGTCAATATGAGTCTTTTTAGCTAAAGAAAAATGCCTCTTAAGAGTATATCACTTGTCATTATGACCTTTGCTTCACGGCAACAAAAGCAGCTACAGACTACGATCGCCACCTGTGAGATCAGGCCCGCATTGCACTTCTTTGAACAAATAGGATTCATTCACAGAAAACACTACATTCAAGGCTGGCATGAAGTGCCTATGGACCGTAAACCGTATCTAGAGCTGCACAAAGCAAAGGCCTGTCTGAGGTCAGTGCAAAGGATCCACTAAGAAGCAAGAAGACTCCAGACACAACTGTTGCTATTGTTGCTATCATGGTGTGAGGGGTGGGTAAATAGTGTGTAAGGGTATAAATACCCAGGAATTTCTACACTCGGGTGGGACCTCAGCAAAGGCAGCAGTTGGAGTCAGCCCTCCCGCCGTACCACTCTGTTCGGTTACTTGTTTTCATGGACTTTGCCTGAGAGTTTGCCTCCAGGGACCAAGGATCCGGACCGCAATCCACCAGACCCCAGGCCCCTGGAGGGGAGGTAAGGACGTCGAGGTGCAGAATGATGAAACTCTGAAATCCCAGCTAAGTGATATAAGGGGTTGAGTGAGCACATGCAATCCTTTGGCCATATATAAATGTAATCCCTTAGGTGTTTCCCCTACGCTCTGTGTATTGTAGACATGAGCTGTAGATCCATCTGGGGCTAAGTTTGGATCCAGCCGCACCTAGACTCTTCTCCGAGGAAGAGTTTAGAAAGCAAGGGGGTCCATTCCGAACCTCACAACAGACACAAAGCGTAGATCCAGCCTGGGGCTAAGTTTGGACCCTGCTGCACTTAGACTCCTCTCTGAGCAGGAGTTTAGTAAGCAAGGGGGTCCCATCTGAACTTCGACTCAACAGAAGCGCCCCCCTTTAGCTTTCGGCATTTCCCGTCCAGGTACAGATCACTCTGAAACGAGTCTCACCTGAATATGCCCGGCATATTTTGTCAAAGCAGTAATAGTCCCCCTTGCCATCACTCTAACGTCGCACGGTAAGCGATCTAAAACCGCTCTCGGCCAGCAGCGCCCCGAGTCACTCACCCGACACCAACCGATGGCGGCAGGATGGCAGGCGCCGTCCCCGATTACTGATGGAGGCACTGGGCGAGTTAGAGGTCCAGATTCTCGGAGGAATGAGCCCGTGGTAATAGTCACGATTGGAAAGCTGTGGAAGAAAAGCTCACTATGCTCAAGAGCCATAGGAATGATGGAAAGGGAATTAATAGCAAAGTGTACCTTAAGGAACCAAGACACGTTTTGCAGAGCGCTGGGGAGGAATGGGGAGCCCTGAGAAACCAAGACAAGTTTTGGTGAGCCCTGGGGAGTAATGGGGATCCCCGAGGAAGCAAGACACGTTTTGGGGAGCCTTGAGGAAGCAAGACATGTTTTGGGGAGCCCTGAGGAACCAAGAAACGTTTTGGGGAGCCCTGAGGAGGAAGGGGGAGCTCTGAGGATCCAAGACACGTGTTGGGGTGCCCTGCGGAGCAATGGGCAATGAGCTCAGTGGGGGCTCTACTGGGCCCTGTCGGGCTCTACTGGGCCCTGTCGGGCTCTACTGGGCCCTGTCGGGCTCTACTGGGCCCTGTCGGGCTCTACTGGGCCCTGTCGGGCTCTACTGGGCCCTGTTGGGCCCTGTCGGGCTCTACTGGGCCCTGTTGGGCCCTGTCGGGCTCTACTGGGCCCTGTTGGGCCCTGTTGGGCCCTGTCGGGCTCTGTCGGGCTCTACTGGGCTCTACTGTTCCCTGTCGGGCTCTACTGGGCCCTGTTGGGCCCTGTCGGGCTCTACTGGGCCCTGTTGGGCCCTGTCGGGCTCTACTGGGCCCTGTTGGGCCCTGTTGGGCCCTACTGGGCCCTGTTGGGCCCTGTTGGGCCCTGTCGGGCTCTGTCGGGCTCTACTGGGCTCTACTGTTCCCTGTCGGGCTCTGTCGGGCTCTGTCGGGCTCTGTCGGGCTCTGTCGGGCTCTGTCGGGCTCTGTCGGGCTCTGTCGGGCTCTGTCGGGCTCTGTCGGGCCCTGTCGGGCCCTGTCGGGCCCTGTCGGGCCCTGTCGGGCCCTGTCGGGCCCTGTCGGGCCCTGTTGGGCTCTACTGGGCCCTGTCGGGCCCTGTCGGGATCTGTCGGGCCCTGTCGGGCCCTGTCGGGCTCTACTGGGCCCTGTCGGGCCCTGTCGGGCCCTGTCGGGCCATGTCGGTCTCTGTCGGGCTCTACTGGGCTCTGTCGGGCCCTGTCGAGCCCTGTCGGGCTCTGTCGGGCTCTGTCGGGCTCTGTCGGGCTCTGTCGGGCTCTGTCGGGCCCTGTCGGGCCCTGTCGGGCCCTGTCGGGCCCTGTCGGGCTCTGTCGGGCTCTACTGGGCCCTGTCGGGCCCTGTCGGGCCCTGTCGGGCCCTGTCGGGCTCTGTCGGGCTCTACTGGGCTCTGTCGGGCTCTACTGGGCCCTGTCGGGCCCTGTCGGGCTCTGTCGGGCCCTGTCGGGCTCTGTCGGGCCCTGTCGGGCTCTGTCGGGCCCTGTCGGGCCCTGTCGGGCTCTGTCGGGCTCTACTGGGCTCTGTCGGGCCCTGTCGGGCCCTGTCGGGCCCTGTCGGGCCCTGTCGGGCTCTACTGGGCCCTGTCGGGCCCTGTCGGGATCTGTCGGGCCCTGTCGGGCCCTGTCGGGCCCTGTCGGGCTCTACTGGGCCCTGTCGGGCCCTGTCGGGCCCTGTCGGGCTATGTCGGTCTCTGTCGGGCTCTACTGGGCTCTGTCGGGCCCTGTCGAGCCCTGTCGGGCTCTGTCGGGCTCTGTCGGGCTCTGTCGGGCTCTGTCGGGCCCTGTCGGGCCCTGTCGGGCCCTGTCGGGCTCTACTGGGCCCTGTCGGGCCCTGTCGGGCCCTGTCGGGCTCTGTCGGGCCCTGTCGGGCTCTGTCGGGCTCTACTGGGCTCTGTCGGGCCCTGTCGGGCCCTGTCGGGCCCTGTCGGGCTCTGTCGGGCTCTACTCGGCCCTGTCGGGCCCTGTCGGGCCCTGTCGGGCCCTGTCGGGCCCTGTCGGGCCCTGTCGGGCCCTGTCGGGCTCTGTCGGGCTCTGTCGGGCTCTACTGGGCCCTGTCGGGCCCTGTCGGGCTCTGTCGGGCCCTGTCGGGCTCTGTCGGGCTCTGTCGGGCTCTGTCGGGCTCTGTCGGGCTCTACTGGGCTCTGTGGGGCTCTGTCGGGCCCTGTCGGGCCCTGTCGGGCCCTGTCGGGCCCTGTCGGGCCCTGTCGGCCCCTGTCGGCCCCTGTCGGCCCCTGTCGGCCCCTGTCGGCCCCTGTCGGCCCCTGTCGGCCCCTGTCGGCCCCTGTCGGGCTCTGTCGGGCTCTACTGGGCCCTGTCGGGCTCTGTCGGGCTCTGTCGGGCTCTACTGGGCCCTGTCGGGCTCTGTCGGACTCTGTCGGGCCCTGTCGGGCTCTGTCGGGCTCTAATGGGCCCTGTCGGGCTCTGTCGGGCTCTGTCGGGCTCTGTCGGGCTCTGTCGGGCTCTGTCGGGCTCTGTCGGGCTCTGTCGGGCTCTACTGGGCCCTGTCGGGCCCTGTCGGGCTCTGTCGGGCTCTGTCGGGCTCTGTCGGGCTCTGTCGGGCTCTGTCGGGCTCTGTCGGGCTCTACTGGGCCCTGTCGGGCTCTGTCGGGCTCTGTCGGGCCCTGTCGGGCCCTGTCGGGCCCTGTCGGGCCCTGTCGGGCTCTACTGGGCCCTGTCGGGCCCTGTCGGGCCCTGTCGGGCCCTGTCGGGCTCTGTCGGGCTCTGTCGGGCTCTACTGGGCCCTGTCGGGCCCTGTCGGGCCCTGTCGGGCTCTGTCGGGCTCTACTGGGCCCTGTCGGGCTCTGTCGGGCTCTGTCGGGCTCTACTGGGCTCTGTCGGGCTCTGTCGGGCTCTACTGGGCCCTGTCGGGGCCTGTCGGGCTCTGACGGGCTCTGTCGGGCTCTACTGGGCTCTGTCGGGCTCTGTCGGGCTCTGTCGGGCTCTGTCGGGCTCTGTCGGGCTCTGTCGGGCCCTGTCGGGCCCTGTCGGGCCCTGTCGGGCTCTGTCGGGCTCTGTCGGGCTCTGTCGGGCTCTGTCGGGCTCTACTGGGCCCTGTCGGGCCCTGTCGGGCCCTGTCGGGCTCTGTCGGGCTCTGTCGGGCTCTACTGGGCCCTGTCGGGCCCTGTCGGGCCCTGTCGGGTTCTGTCGGGCCCTGTCGGGCCCTGTCGGGCTCTACTGGGCCCTGTCGGGCTCTACTGGGCCCTGTCGGGCTCTACTGGGCCCTGTCGGGCTCTGTCGGGCCCTGTCGGGCCCTGTCGGGCCCTGTCGGGCTCTGTCGGGCCCTGTCGGGCTCTATCGGGCCCTGTCGGGCTCTGTCGGGCTCTACTGGGCTCTGTCGGGCTCTCTTGGGCTCTGTCGGGCTCTGTCGGGCTCTACTGGGCCCTGTCGGGCCCTGATGGGCTCTGTCGGGCTCTGCTGGGCTCTGTCGGGCTCTGTCGGGTTCTGTCGGGCTCTGTTGGGCTCTGTTGGGCTCTGTCGGGCCCTGTCGGGCCCTGTCGGGCTCTGTCGGGCTCTAATGGGCCCTGTCGGGCCCTGTCGGGCCCTGTCGGGCCCTGTCGGGCTCTGTCGGGCTCTACTGGGCTCTGTCGGGCTCTGTCGGGCTTTGTCGGGCTCTGTCGGGCTCTACTGGGCCCTGTCGGGCTCTGTCGGGCTCTGTCGGGCCCTGTCGGGCTCTGTCGGGCTCTGTCGGGCCCTGTCGGGGTCTGTCGTTCTCTGTCGGGCTCTGTCGGGCTCTGTCGGGCTCTGTCGGGCTCTGTCGGGCTCTGTCGGGCTCTGTCGGGCTCTGTCGGGCTCTGTCGGGCTCTGTCGGGCTCTGTCGGGCTCTGTCGGGCTCTGTCGGGCTCTGTCGGGCTCTGTCGGGCTCTGTCGGGCTCTGTCGGGCTCTGTCGGGCTCTGTCGGGCTCTGTCGGGCTCTGTCGGGCTCTGTCGGGCTCTGTCGGGCTCTGTCGGGCTCTGTCGGGCTCTGTCGGGCTCTGTCGGGCTCTACTGGGCTCTGTCGAGCTCTACTGGGCTCTGTCGGGCCCTGTCGGGCCCTGTCGGTCCCTGTCGGTCCCTGTCGGTCCCTGTCGGTCCCTGTCGGGCTCTGTCGGGCTCTGTCGGGCTCTGTCGGGCTCTGTCGGGCTCTGTCGGGCTCTGTCGGGCTCTGTCGGGCTCTGTCGGGCTCTGTCGGGCTCTGTGGGGCCCTGTCGGGCTCTGTGGGGCCCTGTCGGGCTCTGTGGGGCCCTGTCGGGCCCTGTCGGGCCCTGTCGGGCTCTGTCGGGCTCTATCGGGCTCTACTGGGCCCTGTCGGGCCCTGTCGGGCCCTGTCGGGCTCTGTCGGGCTCTGTCGGGCTCTACTGGGCCCTGTCGGGCCCTGTCGGGCCCTGTCGGGCCCTGTCGGGCCCTGTCGGGCTCTGTCGGGCTCTATCGGGCTCTGTCGGGCTCTACTGGGCCCTGTCGGGCCCTGTCGGGCCCTGTCGGGCTCTGTCGGGCTCTGTCGGGCTCTGTCGGGCTCTGTCGGGCTCTGTCGGGCTCTGTCGGGCTCTGTCGGGCTCTGTCGGGCTCTGTCGGGCTCTACTGGGCCCTGTCGGGCCCTGTCGGGCCCTGTCGGGCTCTGTCGGGCTCTGTCGGGCTCTGTCGGGCTCTGTCGGGCTCTGTCGGGCTCTGTCGGGCTCTGTCGGGCCCTGTTGGGCTCTGTCGGGCTCTACTGGGCCCTGTCGGGCCCTACTGGGCCCTGTCGGGCCCTGTCGGGCTCTGTCGGGCTCTGTCGGGCCCTGTCGGGCTCTGTCGGGCTCTACTGGGCTCTGTCGGGCTCTGTCGGGCTCTGTCGGGCTCTGTCGGGCTCTGTCGGGCCCTGTCGGGCTCTACTGGGCCCTGTCGGGCCCTGTCGGGCCCTGTCGGGCCCTGTCGGGCCCTGTCGGGCCCTGTCGGGCTCTGTCGGGCCCTGTCGGGCTCTGTCGGGCTCTGTCGGGCTCTGTCGGGCTCTGTCGGGCTCTGTCGGGCTCTGTCGGGCTCTGTCGGGCTCTGTCGGGCTCTGTCGGGCCCTGTCGGGCCCTGTCGGGCCCTGTCGGGCCCTGTCGGGCTCTGTCGGGCTCTACTGGGCTTTGTCGGGCTCTGTCGGGCTTTGTCGGGCTCTGTCGGGCTCTACTGGGCCCTGTAGGGCTCTGTCGGGCCCTGTCGGGCTCTGTCGGGCTCTGTCGGGCCCTGTCGGGCCCTGTCGTTCTCTGTCGGGCTCTACTGGGCTCTGTCGGGCTCTACTGGGCTCTACTGGGCTCTGTCGGGCCCTGTCGGGCCCTGTCGGGCTCTGTCGGGCTCTGTCGGGCCCTGTCGGGCCCTGTCGGGCCCTGTCGGGCTCTGTCGGGCTCTGTCGGGCTCTACTGGGCTCTACTGGGCTCTACTGGGCTCTGTCGGGATCTACTGGGCCCTGTCGGGCCCTGTCGGGCTCTGTCGGGCTCTATCGGGCTCTACTGGGCCCTGTCGGGCCCTGTCGGGCCCTGTCGGGCCCTGTCGGGCTCTGTCGGGCTCTGTCGGGCCCTGTCGGGCCCTGTCGGGCCCTGTCGGGCCCTGTCGGGCTCTGTCGGGCCCTGTCGGGCTCTGTCGGGCTCTACTGGGCCCTGTCGGGTTCTGTCGGGCCCTGTCGGGCTCTGTCGGGCTCTACTTGGCCCTGTCGGGCCCTGTCGGGCCCTGTCGGGCTCTGTCGGGCTCTGTCGGGCTCTGTCGGGCCCTGTCGGGCTCTACTGGGCCCTGTCGGGCCCTGTCGGGCTCTACTGGGCCCTGTCGGGCTCTACTGGGCCCTGTCGGGCCCTGTCGGGATCTGTCGGGCCCTGTCGGGCCCTGTCGGGCTCTGTCGGGCTCTACTGGGCCCTATCGGGCCCTGTCGGGCCCTGTCGGGCTATGTCGGTCTCTGTCGGGCTCTACTGGGCTCTGTCGGGCCCTGTCGAGCCCTGTCGGGCTCTGTCGGGCTCTGTCGGGCTCTGTCGGGCTCTGTCGGGCTCTGTCGGGCCCTGTCGGGCCCTGTCGGGCCCTGTCGGGCCCTGTCGGGCTCTGTCGGGCTCTACTGGGCCCTGTCGGGCCCTGTCGGGCCCTGTCGGGCTCTGTCGGGCCCTGTCGGGCTCTGTCGGGCTCTACTGGGCTCTGTCGGGCCCTGTCGGGCCCTGTCGGGCCCTGTCGGGCTCTGTCGGGCTCTACTGGGCCCTGTCGGGCCCTGTCGGGCCCTGTCGGGCCCTGTCGGGCTCTGTCGGGCTCTGTCGGGCTCTGTCGGGCTCTACTGGGCCCTGTCGGGCCCTGTCGGGCTCTGTCGGGCTCTGTCGGGCTCTGTCGGGCTCTGTCGGGCTCTGTCGGGCTCTGTCGGGCTCTACTGGGCTCTGTGGGGCCCTGTCGGGCCCTGTCGGGCCCTGTCGGGCCCTGTCGGGCCCTGTCGGGCCCTGTCGGCCCCTGTCGGCCCCTGTCGGCCCCTGTCGGCCCCTGTCGGCCCCTGTCGGCCCCTGTCGGCCCCTGTCGGCCCCTGTCGGGCTCTGTCGGGCTCTACTGGGCCCTGTCGGGCTCTGTCGGGCTCTGTCGGGCTCTACTGGGCCCTGTCGGGCTCTGTCGGACTCTGTCGGGCCCTGTCGGGCTCTGTCGGGCTCTAATGGGCCCTGTCGGGCTCTGTCGGGCTCTGTCGGGCTCTGTCGGGCTCTGTCGGGCTCTGTCGGGCTCTGTCGGGCTCTGTCGGGCTCTGTCGGGCTCTGTCGGGCTCTGTCGGGCTCTGTCGGGCTCTGTCGGGCTCTGTCGGGCTCTACTGGGCCCTGTCGGGCCCTGTCGGGCCCTGTCGGGCCCTGTCGGGCTCTGTCGGGCTCTGTCGGGCTCTGTCGGGCTCTGTCGGGCTCTACTGGGCCCTGTCGGGCTCTGTCGGGCTCTGTCGGGCCCTGTCGGGCCCTGTCGGGCCCTGTTGGGCCCTGTCGGGCTCTACTGGGCCCTGTCGGGCCCTGTCGGGCCCTGTCGGGCCCTGTCGGGCTCTGTCGGGCTCTGTCGGGCTCTACTGGGCCCTGTCGGGCCCTGTCGGGCCCTGTCGGGCTCTGTCGGGCTCTACTGGGCCCTGTCGGGCTCTGTCGGGCTCTGTCGGGCTCTACTGGGCTCTGTCGGGCTCTGTCGGGCTCTACTGGGCCCTGTCGGGGCCTGTCGGGCTCTGACGGGCTCTGTCGGGCTCTACTGGGCTCTGTCGGGCTCTGTCGGGCTCTGTCGGGCTCTGTCGGGCCCTGTCGGGCCCTGTCGGGCTCTGTCGGGCTCTGTCGGGCTCTGTCGGGCTCTGTCGGGCTCTGTCGGGCTCTGTCGGGCTCTGTCGGGCTCTGTCGGGCTCTACTGGGCCCTGTCGGGCCCTGTCGGGCCCTGTCGGGCTCTGTCGGGCTCTGTCGGGCTCTACTGGGCCCTGTCGGGCCCTGTCGGGCCCTGTCGGGTTCTGTCGGGCCCTGTCGGGCCCTGTCGGGCTCTACTGGGCCCTGTCGGGCTCTACTGGGCCCTGTCGGGCTCTACTGGGCCCTGTCGGGCTCTACTGGGCCCTGTCGGGCCCTGTCGGGCCCTGTCGGGCCCTGTCGGGCCCTGTCGGGCTCTGTCGGGCCCTGTCGGGCTCTATCGGGCCCTGTCGGGCTCTGTCGGGCTCTACTGGGCTCTGTCGGGCTCTCTTGGGCTCTGTCGGGCTCTGTCGGGCTCTACTGGGCCCTGTCGGGCCCTGATGGGCTCTGTCGGGCTCTGCTGGGCTCTGTCGGGCTCTGTCGGGTTCTGTCGGGTTCTGTCGGGCTCTGTCGGGCTCTGTTGGGCTCTGTCGGGCCCTGTCGGGCCCTGTCGGGCTCTGTCGGGCTCTAATGGGCCCTGTCGGGCCCTGTCGGGCCCTGTCGGGCCCTGTCGGGCTCTGTCGGGTTCTACTGGGCTCTGTCGGGCTCTGTCGGGCTTTGTCGGGCTCTGTCGGGCTCTACTGGGCCCTGTCGGGCTCTGTCGGGCCCTGTCGGGCTCTGTCGGGCTCTGTCGGGCCCTGTCGGGGTCTGTCGTTCTCTGTCGGGCTCTACTGGGCTCTGTCGGGCTCTACTGGGCTCTGTCGGGCTCTGTCGGGCTCTGTCGGGCTCTGTCGGGCTCTGTCGGGCTCTGTCGGGCTCTGTCGGGCTCTGTCGGGCTCTGTCGGGCTCTGTCGGGCTCTGTCGGGCTCTGTCGGGCTCTACTGGGCTCTGTCGAGCTCTACTGGGCTCTGTCGGGCCCTGTCGGGCCCTGTCGGGCCCTGTCGGGCTCTGTCGGGCTCTGTCGGGCTCTGTCGGTCCCTGTCGGTCCCTGTCGGTCCCTGTCGGTCCCTGTCGGTCCCTGTCGGTCCCTGTCGGTCCCTGTCGGTCCCTGTCGGGCTCTGTCGGGCTCTGTCGGGCTCTGTCGGGCTCTGTCGGGCTCTGTCGGGCTCTGTGGGGCCCTGTCGGGCTCTGTGGGGCCCTGTCGGGCCCTGTCGGGCCCTGTCGGGCTCTGTCGGGCTCTATCGGGCTCTACTGGGCCCTGTCGGGCCCTGTCGGGCCCTGTCGGGCTCTGTCGGGCTCTGTCGGGCTCTACTGGGCCCTGTCGGGCCCTGTCGGGCCCTGTCGGGCCCTGTCGGGCCCTGTCGGGCTCTGTCGGGCTCTATCGGGCTCTGTCGGGCTCTGTCGGGCTCTGTCGGGCTCTGTCGGGCTCTGTCGGGCTCTGTCGGGCCCTGTCGGGCCCTGTCGGGCTCTGTCGGGCCCTGTCGGGCCCTGTCGGGCCCTGTCGGGCTCTGTCGGGCTCTGTCGGGCTCTGTCGGGCTCTGTCGGGCTCTGTCGGGCTCTGTCGGGCTCTACTGGGCCCTGTCGGGCCCTGTCGGGCTCTGTCGGGCTCTGTCGGGCTCTGTCGGGCTCTGTCGGGCTCTGTCGGGCTCTGTCGGGCCCTGTTGGGCTCTGTCGGGCTCTACTGGGCCCTGTCGGGCCCTGTCGGGCTCTGTCGGGCTCTGTCGGGCCCTGTCGGGCTCTGTCGGGCTCTACTGGGCTCTGTCGGGCTCTGTCGGGCTCTGTCGGGCTCTGTCGGGCTCTGTCGGGCTCTGTCGGGCTCTACTGGGCCCTGTCGGGCCCTGTCGGGCCCTGTCGGGCCCTGTCGGGTTCTGTCGGGCCCTGTCGGGCCCTGTCGGGCTCTGTCGGGCTCTACTTGGCCCTGTCGGGCCCTGTCGGGCCCTGTCGGGCCCTGTCGGGCTCTGTCGGGCTCTGTCGGGCTCTGTCGGGCTCTGTCGGGCTCTGTCGGGCTCTGTCGGGCTCTACTGGGCTCTACTGGGCTCTGTCGGGCTCTGTCGGGATCTACTGGGCCCTGTCGGGCCCTGTCGGGCCCTGTTGGGCTCTGTCGGGCTCTATCGGGCTCTACTGGGCCCTGTCGGGCCCTGTCGGGCCCTGTCGGGCCCTGTCGGGCTCTACTGGGCCCTGTCGGTCTCTGTCGGGCCCTGTCGGGCCCTGTCGGGCCCTGTCGGGCCCTGTCGGGCCCTGTCGGGCTCTGTCGGGCTCTGTCGGGCCCTGTCGGGCCCTGTCGGGCTCTGTCGGGCCCTGTCGGGCTCTGTCGGGCTCTACTGGGCCCTGTCGGGTTCTGTCGGGCCCTGTCGGGCCCTGTCGGGCCCTGTCGGGTCCTGTCGGGCTCTGTCGGGTCCTGTCGGGCTCTGTCGGGCTCTGTCGGGTCCTGTCGGGTCCTGTCGGGCTCTGTCGGGCTCTGTCGGGCTCTGTCGGGCTCTGTCGGGCTCTGTCGGGCTCTGTCGGGCTCTGTCGGGCTCTACTGGGCTCTACTGGGCTCTGTCGGGCTCTGTCGGGATCTACTGGGCCCTGTCGGGCCCTGTCGGGCTCTGTCGGGCTCTATCGGTCTCTACTGGGCCCTGTCGGGCCCTGTCGGGATCTGTCGGGCCCTCTCGGGCCCTGTCGGGCTCTGTCGGGCTCTACTGGGCCTTATCGGGCCCTGTCGGGCCCTGTCGGGCCCTGTCGGGCTATGTTGGGCTCTGTCGGGCTCTGTCGGGCTCTGTCGGGCTCTGTCGGGCTCTGTCGGGCTCTGTCGGGCTCTGTCGGGCCCTGTCGGGCTCTACTGGGCCCTGTCGGGCCCTGTCGGGCTCTGTCGGGCTCTGTCGGGCTCTACTGGGCCCTGTCGGGCCCTGTCGGGCCCTGTCGGGCCCTGTCGGGCTCTGTCGGGCTCTGTCGGGCTCTACTGGGCCCTGTCGGGCTCTGTCGGGCTCTACTGGGCTCTGTCGGGCTCTACTGGGCCCTGTCGGGCCCTGTCGGGCCCTGTCGGGCCCTGTCGGGCCCTGTCGGGCTCTGTCGGGCTCTGTCGGGCTCTACTGGGCCCTGTCGGGCCCTGTCGGGCCCTGTCGGGCTCTGTCGGGCTCTGTCGTGCTCTACTGGGCTTTACTGGGCTCTGTCGGGCTCTACTGGGCCCTGTCGGGCCCTGTCGGGCCCTGTCGGGCCCTGTCGGGCTCTGTCGGGCTCTGTCGGGCTCTGTCGGGCTCTATCGGGCTCTACTGGGCCCTGTCGGGCCCTGTCGGGCCCTGTCGGGCCCTGTCGGGCTCTGTCGGGCTCTGTCGGGCTCTACTGGGCCCTGTCGGGCTCTGTCGGGCCCTGTCGGGCTCTGTCGGGCCCTGTCGGGCTCTACTGGGCTCTACTGGGCTCTGTCGGGCTCTTTCGGGCTCTACTGGGCCCTGTCGGGCCCTGTCGGGCTCTGTCGGGCTCTGTCGGGCTCTGTCGGGCTCTACTGGGCTCTACTGGGCCCTGTCGGGCTCTTTCGGGCTCTACTGGGCCCTGTCGGGCCCTGTCGGGCTCTGTCGGGCCCTGTCGGGCCCTGTCGGGCCCTGTCGGGCTTTTTCGGGCTCTGTCGGGCTCTGTCGGGCTCTGTCGGGCTCTGTCGGGCTCTGTCGGGCTCTGTAGGGCTCTGTCGGGCTCTGTCGGGCTCTGTCGGGCTCTGTCGGGCTCTGTCGGGCTCTGTCGGGCTCTGTCGGGCTCTACTGGGCTCTGTCGGGCTCTGTCGGGCTCTACTGGGCCCTGTCGGGCCCTGTCGGGCTCTATCGGGCTCTGTCGGGCTCTACTGGGCCCTGTCGGGCTCTGTCGGGCCCTGTCGGGCTCTGTCGGGTTCTACTGGGCCCTGTCGGGCCCTGTCGGGCCCTGTCGGGCCCTGTCGGGCTCTGTCGGGCTCTGTCGGGCTCTGTCGGGCTCTGTCGGGCTCTGTCGGGCTCTGTCGGGCTCTACTGGGCCCTGTCGGGCTCTGTCGGGCTCTGTCGGGCCCTGTCGGGCCCTGTCGGGCCCTGTTGGGCCCTGTCGGGCTCTACTGGGCCCTGTCGGGCCCTGTCGGGCCCTGTCGGGCCCTGTCGGGCTCTGTCGGGCTCTGTCGGGCTCTACTGGGCCCTGTCGGGCCCTGTCGGGCCCTGTCGGGCTCTGTCGGGCTCTACTGGGCCCTGTCGGGCTCTGTCGGGCTCTGTCGGGCTCTACTGGGCTCTGTCGGGCTCTGTCGGGCTCTACTGGGCCCTGTCGGGGCCTGTCGGGCTCTGACGGGCTCTGTCGGGCTCTACTGGGCTCTGTCGGGCTCTGTCGGGCTCTGTCGGGCTCTGTCGGGCCCTGTCGGGCCCTGTCGGGCTCTGTCGGGCTCTGTCGGGCTCTGTCGGGCTCTGTCGGGCTCTGTCGGGCTCTGTCGGGCTCTGTCGGGCTCTGTCGGGCTCTACTGGGCCCTGTCGGGCCCTGTCGGGCCCTGTCGGGCTCTGTCGGGCTCTGTCGGGCTCTACTGGGCCCTGTCGGGCCCTGTCGGGCCCTGTCGGGTTCTGTCGGGCCCTGTCGGGCCCTGTCGGGCTCTACTGGGCCCTGTCGGGCTCTACTGGGCCCTGTCGGGCTCTACTGGGCCCTGTCGGGCTCTACTGGGCCCTGTCGGGCCCTGTCGGGCCCTGTCGGGCTCTGTCGGGCCCTGTCGGGCTCTATCGGGCCCTGTCGGGCTCTGTCGGGCTCTACTGGGCTCTGTCGGGCTCTCTTGGGCTCTGTCGGGCTCTGTCGGGCTCTACTGGGCCCTGTCGGGCCCTGATGGGCTCTGTCGGGCTCTGCTGGGCTCTGTCGGGCTCTGTCGGGTTCTGTCGGGCTCTGTCGGGCTCTGTTGGGCTCTGTCGGGCCCTGTCGGGCCCTGTCGGGCTCTGTCGGGCTCTAATGGGCCCTGTCGGGCCCTGTCGGGCCCTGTCGGGCCCTGTCGGGCTCTGTCGGGTTCTACTGGGCTCTGTCGGGCTCTGTCGGGCTTTGTCGGGCTCTGTCGGGCTCTACTGGGCCCTGTCGGGCTCTGTCGGGCCCTGTCGGGCTCTGTCGGGCTCTGTCGGGCCCTGTCGGGGTCTGTCGTTCTCTGTCGGGCTCTACTGGGCTCTGTCGGGCTCTACTGGGCTCTGTCGGGCTCTGTCGGGCTCTGTCGGGCTCTGTCGGGCTCTGTCGGGCTCTGTCGGGCTCTGTCGGGCTCTGTCGGGCTCTGTCGGGCTCTGTCGGGCTCTACTGGGCTCTGTCGAGCTCTACTGGGCTCTGTCGGGCCCTGTCGGGCCCTGTCGGGCCCTGTCGGGCTCTGTCGGGCTCTGTCGGTCCCTGTCGGTCCCTGTCGGTCCCTGTC
The DNA here is from genome assembly GCF_036013445.1 of Caloenas nicobarica. Lineage (NCBI taxonomy): Eukaryota > Metazoa > Chordata > Aves > Columbiformes > Columbidae > Caloenas > Caloenas nicobarica. Next base: position 152,447 of record NW_027017247.1, on the reverse strand, counting down.
GGTCCCTGTCGGTCCCTGTCGGTCCCTGTCGGTCCCTGTCGGTCCCTGTCGGTCCCTGTCGGGCTCTGTCGGGCTCTGTCGGGCTCTGTCGGGCTCTGTCGGGCTCTGTCGGGCTCTGTGGGGCCCTGTCGGGCTCTGTGGGGCCCTGTCGGGCCCTGTCGGGCCCTGTCGGGCTCTGTCGGGCTCTATCGGGCTCTACTGGGCCCTGTCGGGCCCTGTCGGGCCCTGTCGGGCTCTGTCGGGCTCTGTCGGGCTCTACTGGGCCCTGTCGGGCCCTGTCGGGCCCTGTCGGGCCCTGTCGGGCTCTGTCGGGCTCTATCGGGCTCTGTCGGGCTCTGTCGGGCTCTGTCGGGCTCTGTCGGGCTCTGTCGGGCTCTGTCGGGCCCTGTCGGGCCCTGTCGGGCTCTGTCGGGCCCTGTCGGGCCCTGTCGGGCCCTGTCGGGCTCTGTCGGGCTCTGTCGGGCTCTGTCGGGCTCTGTCGGGCTCTGTCGGGCTCTGTCGGGCTCTACTGGGCCCTGTCGGGCCCTGTCGGGCTCTGTCGGGCTCTGTCGGGCTCTGTCGGGCTCTGTCGGGCTCTGTCGGGCTCTGTCGGGCCCTGTTGGGCTCTGTCGGGCTCTACTGGGCCCTGTCGGGCCCTGTCGGGCTCTGTCGGGCTCTGTCGGGCCCTGTCGGGCTCTGTCGGGCTCTACTGGGCTCTGTCGGGCTCTGTCGGGCTCTGTCGGGCTCTGTCGGGCTCTGTCGGGCTCTGTCGGGCTCTACTGGGCCCTGTCGGGCCCTGTCGGGCCCTGTCGGGCCCTGTCGGGTTCTGTCGGGCCCTGTCGGGCCCTGTCGGGCTCTGTCGGGCTCTACTTGGCCCTGTCGGGCCCTGTCGGGCCCTGTCGGGCCCTGTCGGGCTCTGTCGGGCTCTGTCGGGCTCTGTCGGGCTCTGTCGGGCTCTGTCGGGCTCTGTCGGGCTCTGTCGGGCTCTACTGGGCTCTACTGGGCTCTGTCGGGCTCTGTCGGGATCTACTGGGCCCTGTCGGGCCCTGTCGGGCCCTGTTGGGCTCTGTCGGGCTCTATCGGGCTCTACTGGGCCCTGTCGGGCCCTGTCGGGCCCTGTCGGGCCCTGTCGGGCTCTACTGGGCCCTGTCGGGCCCTGTCGGGCCCTGTCGGGCCCTGTCGGGCCCTGTCGGGCTCTGTCGGGCTCTGTCGGGCCCTGTCGGGCCCTGTCGGGCTCTGTCGGGCCCTGTCGGGCTCTGTCGGGCTCTACTGGGCCCTGTCGGGTTCTGTCGGGCCCTGTCGGGCCCTGTCGGGCCCTGTCGGGCCCTGTCGGGTCCTGTCGGGCTCTGTCGGGTCCTGTCGGGCTCTGTCGGGCTCTGTCGGGTCCTGTCGGGTCCTGTCGGGCTCTGTCGGGCTCTGTCGGGCTCTGTCGGGCTCTGTCGGGCTCTGTCGGGCTCTGTCGGGCTCTGTCGGGCTCTACTGGGCTCTACTGGGCTCTGTCGGGCTCTGTCGGGATCTACTGGGCCCTGTCGGGCCCTGTCGGGCTCTGTCGGGCTCTATCGGTCTCTACTGGGCCCTGTCGGGCCCTGTCGGGATCTGTCGGGCCCTGTCGGGCCCTGTCGGGCTCTGTCGGGCTCTACTGGGCCTTATCGGGCCCTGTCGGGCCCTGTCGGGCCCTGTCGGGCTATGTTGGGCTCTGTCGGGCTCTGTCGGGCTCTGTCGGGCTCTGTCGGGCTCTGTCGGGCTCTGTCGGGCTCTGTCGGGCCCTGTCGGGCTCTACTGGGCCCTGTCGGGCCCTGTCGGGCTCTGTCGGGCTCTGTCGGGCTCTACTGGGCCCTGTCGGGCCCTGTCGGGCCCTGTCGGGCCCTGTCGGGCTCTGTCGGGCTCTGTCGGGCTCTACTGGGCCCTGTCGGGCTCTGTCGGGCTCTACTGGGCTCTGTCGGGCTCTACTGGGCCCTGTCGGGCCCTGTCGGGCCCTGTCGGGCCCTGTCGGGCCCTGTCGGGCTCTGTCGGGCTCTGTCGGGCTCTACTGGGCCCTGTCGGGCCCTGTCGGGCCCTGTCGGGCTCTGTCGGGCTCTGTCGTGCTCTACTGGGCTTTACTGGGCTCTGTCGGGCTCTACTGGGCCCTGTCGGGCCCTGTCGGGCCCTGTCGGGCCCTGTCGGGCTCTGTCGGGCTCTGTCGGGCTCTGTCGGGCTCTATCGGGCTCTACTGGGCCCTGTCGGGCCCTGTCGGGCCCTGTCGGGCCCTGTCGGGCTCTGTCGGGCTCTGTCGGGCTCTACTGGGCCCTGTCGGGCTCTGTCGGGCCCTGTCGGGCTCTGTCGGGCCCTGTCGGGCTCTACTGGGCTCTACTGGGCTCTGTCGGGCTCTTTCGGGCTCTACTGGGCCCTGTCGGGCCCTGTCGGGCTCTGTCGGGCTCTGTCGGGCTCTGTCGGGCTCTACTGGGCTCTACTGGGCCCTGTCGGGCTCTTTCGGGCTCTACTGGGCCCTGTCGGGCCCTGTCGGGCTCTGTCGGGCCCTGTCGGGCCCTGTCGGGCCCTGTCGGGCCCTGTCGGGCTTTTTCGGGCTCTGTCGGGCTCTGTCGGGCTCTGTCGGGCTCTGTCGGGCTCTGTCGGGCTCTGTCGGGCTCTGTCGGGCTCTGTCGGGCTCTGTCGGGCTCTGTCGGGCTCTACTGGGCTCTGTCGGGCTCTGTCGGGCTCTACTGGGCCCTGTCGGGCCCTGTCGGGCTCTATCGGGCTCTGTCGGGCTCTACTGGGCCCTGTCGGGCTCTGTCGGGCCCTGTCGGGCTCTGTCGGGTTCTACTGGGCCCTGTCGGGCCCTGTCGGGCCCTGTCGGGCCCTGTCGGGCTCTGTCGGGCTCTGTCGGGCTCTGTCGGGCTCTGTCGGGCTCTGTCGGGCTCTGTCGGGCTCTACTGGGCCCTGTAGGGCTCTGTCGGGCCCTGTCGGGCCCTGTCGGGCCCTGTCGGGCCCTGTCGGGCTCTACTGGGCCCTGTCGGGCCCTGTCGGGCCCTGTCGGGCTCTACTGGGCCCTGTCGGGCTCTACTGGGCCCTGTCGGGCTCTGTCGGGCTCTGTCGGGCTCTGTCGGGCTCTGTCGGGCTCTGTCGGGCCCTGTCGGGCCCTGTCGGGCCCTGTCGGGCTCTGTCGGGCTCTACTGGGCCCTGTCGGGCTCTGTCGGGCTCTGTCGGGCTCTGTCGGGCGCTGTCGGGCTCTGTCGGGCTCTGTCGGGCCCTGTCGGGCTCTACTGGGCCCTGTCGGGCTCTGTCGGGCTCTGTCGGGCTCTGTCGGGCTCTGTCGGGCTCTGTCGGGCTCTGTCGGGCTCTGTCGGGCTCTGTCGGGCTCTGTCGGGCTCTACTATGCCCTGTCGGGCCCTGTCGGGCCCTGTCGGGCTCTGTCGGGCTCTGTCGGGCTCTGTCGGGCTCTACTGGGCCCTGTCGGGCCCTGTCGGGCCCTGTCGGGCTCTGTCGGGCTCTACTGGGCTCTGTCGGGCCCTGTCGGGCCCTGTCGGGCCCTGTCGGGCTCTACTGGGCCCTGTCGGGCCCTGTCGGGCCCTGTCGGGCTCTGTCGGGCTCTACTGGGCTCTGTCGGGCTCTACTGGGCTCTGTCGGGCTCTGTCGGGCTCTGTCGGGCTCTGTCGGGCTCTGTCGGGCTCTGTCGGGCTCTGTCGGGCTCTGTCGGGTTCTGTCGGGCTCTACTGGGCCCTGTCGGGCTCTGTCGGGCTCTGTCGGGCCCTGTCGGGCTCTGTCGGGCTTTGTCGGGCTCTGTCGGGCTCTACTGGGCTCTGTCGGGCTCTGTCGGGCTCTACTGGGCTTTGTCGGGCTCTACTGGGCTTTGTCGGGCACTTTCGGGCTCTGTGGGGCCCTGTCGGGCCCTGTCGGGCCCTGTCGGGCCCTGTCGGGCTCTGTCGGGCTCTGTCGGGCTCTGTCAGGCTCTACTGGGCTCTGTCGGGCCCTGTCGGGCCCTGTCGGGCTCTGTCGGGCCCTGTCGGGCCCTGTCGGGCCCTGTCGGGCCCTGTCGGGCTCTGTCGGGCTCTACTGGGCTCTGTCGGGCTCTGTCGGGCTCTGTCGGGCTCTGTCGGGCTCTGTCGGGCTCTACTGGGCTCTACTGGGCCCTGTCGGGCCCTGTCGGGCTCTGTCGGGCTCTGTCGGGCCCTGTCGGGCCCTGTCGGGCCCTGTCGGGCCCTGTCGGGCTCTGTCGTGCCCAGTCGTGCCCAGTCGGGCCCTGTCGGGCCCTGTCGGGCCCTGTCGGGCCCTGTCGGGCTCTGTCGGGCCCTGTCGGGCCCTGTCGGGCCCTGTCGGGCCCTGTCGGGCTCTGTCGGGCTCTGTCGGGCTCTACTGGGCCCTGTCGGGCTCTGTCGGACTCTGTCGGGCCCTGTCGGGCCCTGTCGGGCTCTGTCAGGCTCTGTCGGGCTCTGTCGGGCTCTAATGGGCCCTGTCGGGCCCTGTCGGGCCCTGTCGGGTTCTACTGGGCTCTACTGGGCTCTGTCGGGCCCTATCGGGCTCTGTTGGGCTCTGTTGGGCTCTGTCGGGCTCTGTCGGGCTCTGTCGGGCCCTATCGGGCTCTGTTGGGCTCTGTCGGGCTCTGTCGGGCTCTGTCGGGCTCTACTGGGCTCTACTGGGCTCTGTCGGGCTCTGTCGGGCTCTACTGGGCTCTACTGGGCTCTGTCGGGCTCTGTCGGGCTCTACGGGGACCTGCCGGGCTCTGTCGGGCTCTGTCGGGCTCTGTCGGGCTCTGTCGGGCTCTGTCGGGCTCTGTCGGGCTCTACTGGGCTCTGTCGGGCTCTGTCGGGCTCTGTCGGGCTCTGTCGGGCTCTGTCGGGCTCTGTCGGGCTCTGTCGGGCTCTGTCGGGCTCTGTCGGGCTCTACTGGGCCCTGTCGGGCCCTGTCGGGCCCTGTCGGGCCCTGTCGGGCTCTGTCGGGCCCTGTCGGGCCCTGTCGGGCTCTGTCGGGCTCTACTGGGCCCTGTCGGGCCCTGTCGGGCTCTGTCGGGCTCTGTCGGGCTCTGTCGGGCTCTGTCGGGCTCTGTCGGGCTCTGTCGGGCTCTGTCGGGCTCTGTCGGGCTCTACTGGGCCCTGTCGGGCTCTGTCGGGCTCTGTCGGGCTCTGTCGGGCTCTGTCGGGCTCTGTCGGGCTCTGTCGGGCTCTATCGGGCTCTACTGGGCCCTGTCGGGCCCTGTCGGGCCCTGTCGGGCCCTGTCGGGCTCTATCGGGCTCTACTGGGCCCTGTCGGGCCCTGTCGGGCCCTGTCGGGCTCTGTCGGGCTCTGTCGGGCTCTACTGGGCCCTGTCGGGCTCTGTCGGGCCCTGTCGGGCTCTGTCGGGCTCTGTCGGGCTCTAATGGGCCCTGTCGGGCCCTGTCGGGCTCTACTGGGCTCTACTGGGCTCTGTCGGGCTCTTTCGGGCTCTACTGGGCCCTGTCGGGCCCTGTCGGGCCCTGTCGGGCCCTGTCGGGCTCTGTCGGGCTCTGTCGGGCTCTACTGGGCTCTACTGGGCTCTGTCGGGCTCTGTCGGGCTCTACTGGGCCCTGTCGGGCCCTGTCGGGCCCTGTCGGGCCCTGTCGGGCTCTGTCGGGCCCTGTCGGGCCCTGTCGGGCTCTGTCGGGCTCTACTGGGCTCTGTCGGGCTCTGTCGGGCTCTGTCGGGCTCTGTCGGGCTCTGTCGGGCTCTGTCGGGCTCTGTCGGGCTCTACTGGGCCCTGTCGGGCCCTGTCGGACCCTGTCGGGCTCTGTCGGGCTCTGTCGGGCCCTGTCGGGCTCTGTCGGGCTCTACTGGGCTCTACTGGGCTCTGTCGGGCTCTGTCGGGCTCTACTGGGCCCTGTCGGGCCCTGTCGGGCTCTATCGGGCTCTGTCGGGTTCTACTGGGCTCTGTCGGGCCCTGTCGGTCTCTGTCGGGTTCTACTGGGCCCTGTCGGGCCCTGTCGGGCCCTGTCGGGCCCTGTCGGGCCCTGTCGGGCTCTGTCGGGCTCTGTCGGGCTCTGTCGGTGTCTACTGGGCTCTGTCGGGCTCTGTCGGGCTCTGTCGGGCTCTACTGGGCCCTGTCGGGCCCTGTCGGGCCCTGTCGGGCCCTGTCGGGCTCTGTCGGGCTCTACTGGGCCCTGTCGGGCTCTGTCGGGCCCTGTCGGGCCCTGTCGGGCTCTGTCGGGCTCTGTCGGGCTCTGTCGGGCTCTACTGGGCCCTGTCGGGCCCTGTCGGGCTCTGTCGGGCTCTGTCGGGCGCTGTCGGGCTCTGTTGGGCGCTGTCGGGCTCTGTCGGGCTCTGTCGGGCTCTACTGGGCCCTGTCGGGCTCTGTCGGGCTCTGTCGGGCTCTGTCGGGCTCTGTCGGGCTCTGTCGGGCTCTGTCGGGCTCTGTCGGGCTCTACTATGCCCTGTCGGGCCCTGTCGGGCCCTGTCGGGCCCCGTCGGGCTCTGTCGGGCTCTGTCGGGCTCTGTCGGGCTCTGTCGGGCTCTGTCGGGCTCTGTCGGGCTCTGTCGGGCTCTGTCGGGCTCTACTGGGGTCTACTGGGCTCTGTCGGGCTCTGTCGGGCTCTGTCGGGCCCTGTCGGGCCCTGTCGGGCTCTGTCGGGCCCTGTCGGGCTCTGTCGGGCTCTGTCGGGCTCTGTCGGGCTCTACTGGGCCCTGTCGGGCCCTGTCGGGCCCTGTCGGGCCCTGTCGGGCCCTGTCGGGCTCTGTCGGGCTCTGTCGGGCTCTACTGGGCCCTGTCGGGCCCTGTCGGGCCCTGTCGGGCCCTGTCGGGCTCTGTCGGGCTCTGTCGGGCTCTGTCGGGCTCTACTGGGCCCTGTCGGGCTCTGTCGGGCTCTGTCGGGCTCTACTGGGCCCTGTCGGGCCCTGTCGGGCTCTGTCGGGCCCTGTCGGGCCCTGTCGGGCTCTGTCGGGCTCTGTCGGGCTCTGTCGGGCTCTACTGGGCTCTGTCGGGCTCTGTCGGGCTCTGTCGGGCTCTGTCGGGCTCTGTCGGGCTCTACTGGGCTTTGTCGGGCACTTTCGGGCCCTGTGGGGCCCTGTGGGGCCCTGTGGGGCCCTGTCGGGCCCTGTCGGGCCCTGTCGGGCTCTGTCGGGCTCTGTCGGGCTCTACTGGGCCCTGTCGGGCTCTGTCGGGCCCTGTCGGGCTCTGTCGGGCTCTTTCGGGCTCTGTCGGGCTCTACTGGGCTCTGTCGGGCTCTGTCGGGCTCTGTCGGGCTCTGTCGGGCTCTGTCGGGCTCTGTCGGGCTCTGTCGGGCTCTACTGGGCTCTACTGGGCTCTACTGGGCTCTACTGGGCTCTGTCGGGCCCTGTCGGGCCCTGTCGGGCTCTGTCGGGCTCTGTCGGGCTCTGTCGTGCCCAGTCGGGCTCTGTCGGGCCCTGTCGGGCTCTGTCGTGCCCAGTCGGGCTCTGTCGGGCCCTGTCGGGCCCTGTCGGGCCCTGTCGGGCCCTGTCGGGCTCTGTCGGGCTCTGTCGGGCTCTGTCGGGCTCTGTCGGGCTCTATCGGGCTCTACTGGGCCCTGTCGGGCCCTGTCGGGCCCTGTCGGGCCCTGTCGGGCTCTGTCGGGCTCTGTCGGGCTCTGTCGGGCTCTGTCGGGCTCTATCGGGCTCTACTGGGCCCTGTCGGGCCCTGTCGGGCTCTGTCGGGCCCTGTCGGGTTCTACTAGGCTCTACTGGGCTCTGTCGGGCCCTATCGGGCTCTGTCGGGCTCTGTCGGGCTCTGTCGGGCTCTGTCGGGCTCTGTCGGGCTCTGTCGGGCCCTGTCGGGCTCTGTCGGGCTCTGTCGGGCTCTGTCGGGCTCTACTGGGCTCTACTGGGCTCTGTCGGGCTCTGTCGGGCTCTACTGGGCTCTACTGGGCTCTGTCGGGCTCTGTCGGGCTCTACTGGGCCCTGTCGGGCCCTGTCGGGCCCTGTCGGGCTCTGTCGGGCTCTGTCGGGCTCTGTCGGGCTCTGTCGGGCTCTGTCGGGCTCTACTGGGCTCTGTCGGGCTCTGTCGGGCTCTGTCGGGCTCTGTCGGGCTCTGTCGGGCTCTACTGGGCTCTACTGGGCTCTGTCGGGCTCTGTCGGGCTCTGTCGGGCTCTACTGGGCCCTGTCGGGCCCTGTCGGGCCCTGTCGGGCCCTGTCGGGCTCTGTCGGGCTCTGTCGGGCTCTGTCGGGCTCTGTCGGGCTCTGTCGGGCTCTACTGGGCTCTGTCGGGCCCTGTCGGGCCCTGTCGGGCTCTATCGGGCTCTGTCGGGCTCTACTGGGCCCTGTCGGGCCCTGTCGGGCCCTGTCGGGCCCTGTCGGGCTCTGTCGGGCTCTGTCGGGCCCTGTCGGGCTCTACTGGGCCCTGTCGGGCTCTGTCGGGCTCTGTCGGGCTCTGTCGGGCTCTGTCGGGCTCTGTCGGGCTCTACTGGGCCCTGTCGGGCTCTGTCGGGCTCTGTCGGGCCCTGTCGGGCTCTGTCGGGCTCTACTGGGCCCTGTCGGGCGCTGTCGGGCGCTGTCGGGCGCTGTCGGGCGCTGTCGGGCCCTGTCGGGCCCTGTCGGGCCCTGTCGGGCTCTGTCGGGCTCTGTCGGGCTCTGTCGGGCTCTACTGGGCCCTGTCGGGTTCTGTCGGGCTCTGTCGGGCTCTGTCGGGCTCTGTCGGGCTCTGTCGGGCTCTGTCGGGCTCTGTCGGGCTCTGTCGGGCTCTGTCGGGCTCTATCGGGCTCTACTGGGCCCTGTCGGGCCCTGTCGGGCCCTGTCGGGCCCTGTCGGGCTCTGTCAGGCTCTGTCGGGCTCTGTCGGGCTCTACTGGGCTCTACTGGGCTCTGTCGGGCTCTGTCGGGCTCTACTGGGCTCTACTGGGCCCTGTCGGGCTCTGTCGGGCTCTGTCGGGCTCTGTCGGGCTCTGTCGGGCTCTGTCGGGCTCTGTCGGGCTCTGTCGGGCTCTGTCGGGCTCTGGCGGGCTCTGGCGGGCTCTGGCGGGCTCTGGCGGGCTCTGGCGGGCTCTGGCGGGCTCTGTCGGGCTCTACTGGGCCCTGTCGGGCCCTGTCGGGCCCTGTCGGGCTCTGTCGGGCTCTACTGGGCCCTGTCGGGCCCTGTCGGGCTCTGTCGGGCTCTGTCGGGCTCTGTCGGGCTCTACTGGGCCCTGTCGGGCTCTGTCGGGCTCTGTCGGGCCCTTTCGGGCTCTGTCGGGCTCTACTGGGCCCTGTCGGGCGCTGTCGGGCCCTGTCGGGCCCTGTCGGGCCCTGTCGGGCCCTGTCGGGCCCTGTCGGGCTCTGTCGGGCTCTGTCGGGCTCTACTGGGCCCTGTCGGGTTCTGTCGGGCTCTGTCGGGCTCTGTCGGGCTCTACTGGGCCCTGTCGGGCTCTGTCGGGCTCTGTCGGGCTCTGTCGGGCTCTGTCGGGCCCTGTCGGGCCCTGTCGGGCTCTGTCGGGCCCTGTCGGGCTCTGTCGGGCCCTGTCGGGCTCTCTCGGGCCCTGTCGGGCTCTCTCGGGCCCTGTCGGGCTCTCTCGGGCCCTGTCGGGCTCTGTCGGGCTCTGTCGGGCTCTGTCGGGCCCTCTCGGCTCTGTCGCGCTCTACTGGGCTCTGTCGGGCTCTGTCGGGCTCTACTGGGCCCTGTCGGGGCCTGTCGGGCCCTGACGGGCTCTGTCGGGCTCTACTGGGCTCTGTCGGGCCCTGTCGGGCCCTGTCGGGCTCTGTCGGGCTCTGTCGGGCTCTACTGGGCCCTGTCGGGCCCTGTCGGGCCCTGTCGGGCTCTGTCGGGCTCTGTCGGGCTCTGTCGGGTTCTGTCGGGCTCTGTCGGGCTCTGTCGGGCTCTACTGGGATCTGTCGGGCCCTGTCGGGCCCTGTCGGGCTCTGTCGGGCTCTGTCGGGCTCTACTGGGCCCTGTCGGGCCCTGTCGGGCCCTGTCGGGCCCTGTCGGGCTCTGTCGGGCCCTGTCGGGCCCTGTCGGGCCCTGTCGGGCCCTGTCGGGCCCTGTCGGGCTCTGTCGGGCTCTGTCGGACTCTGTCGGGCTCTGTCGGGCTCTGTCGGGCTCTACTGGGCTCTACTGGGCCCTGTCGGGCCCTGTCGGGCCCTGTCGGGCTCTGTCGGGCTCTGTCGGGCTCTGTCGGGCTCTGTCGGGCCCTGTCGGGCCCTGTCGGGCCCTGTCGGGCTCTACTGGGCTCTGTCGGGCTCTCTCGGGATTTGTCGGGCCCTGTCGGGCCCTGTCGGGCCCTGTCGGGCTCTACTGGGCTCTGTCGGGCTCTGTCGGGCTCTGTCGGGCTCTGTCGGGCCCTGTCGGGCTCTATCGGGCTCTACTGGGCTCTGTCGGGCTCTCTCGGGATTTGTCGGGCTCTGTCGGGCTCTACTGGGCTCTGTCGGGCTCTGTCGGGCCGTGTCGGGCCCTGATGGGCTCTGTCGGGCTCTGTCGGGCTCTGTCGGGCTCTGTCGGGCCCTGTCGGGCTCTGTCGGGCTCTGTCGGGCTCTACTGGGCCCTGTCGGGCTCTGTCGGGCCCTGTCGGGCTCTGTCGGGCCCTGTCGGGCCCTGTCGGGCTCTGTCGGGCTCTGTCGGGCTCTGTCGGGCTCTGTCGGGCTCTACTGGGCTCTACTGGGCTCTGTCGGGCTCTGTCGGGCTCTACTGGGCCCTGTCGGGCCCTGACGGGCTCTGTCGGGCTCTACTGGGCCCTGTCGGGCCCTGTCGGGCTCTGTCGGGCCCTGTCGGGTTCTGTCGGGTTCTGTCGGGCTCTGTCGGGCTCTGTCGGGCTCTACTGGGCTCTGTCGGGCTCTGTCGGGCTCTGTCGGGCTCTGTCGGGCTCTGTCGGGCTCTGTCGGGCTCTGTCGGGCTCTGTCGGGGTCTGTCGTTCTCTGTCGGGCTCTGTCGGGCTCTACTGGGCTCTGTCGGGCTCTACTGGGCCCTGTCGGGCCCTGTCGGGCCCTGTCGGGCCCTGTCGGGCTCTGTCGGGCTCTACTGGGCTCTACTGGGCTCTACTGGGCTCTACTGGGCTCTGTCGGGCTCTGTCGGGCCCTGTCGGGCTCTGTCGGGCTCTACTGGGCTCTGTCGGGCTCTACTGGGCCCTGTCGGGCTCTGTCGGGCTCTACTGGGCCCTGTCGGGCTCTGTCGGGCTCTACTGGGCCCTGTCGGGCCCTGTCGGGCTCTGTCGGGCTCTGTCGGGCTCTGTCGGGCTCTGTCGGGCTCTGTCGGGCTCTGTCGGGCTCTGTCGGGCTCTGTCGGGCTCTACTGGGCTCTGTCGGGCTCTGTCGGGCTCTGTCGGGCTCTGTCGGGCTCTACTGGGCCCTGTCGGGCTCTGTCGGGCTCTGTCGGGCCCTGTCGGGCTCTGTCGGGCTCTACTGGGCCCTGTCGGGCCCTGTCGGGCTCTGTCGGGCCCTGTCGGGCTCTGTCGGGCTCTGTCGGGCTCTACTGGGCCCTGTCGGGCTCTGTCGGGCTCTGTCGGGCTCTACTGGGCTCTACTGGGCTCTACTGGGCTCTGTCGGGCCCTGTCGGGCTCTGTCGGGCTCTACTGGGCTCTGTCGGGCTCTACTGGGCCCTGTCGGGCTCTGTCGGGCTCTACTGGGCCCTGTCGGGCCCTGTCGGGCTCTGTCGGGCTCTGTCGGGCTCTGTCGGGCTCTGTCGGGCTCTGTCGGGCTCTGTCGGGCTCTGTCGGGCTCTGTCGGGCTCTGTCGGGCTCTGTCGGGCTCTGTCGGGCTCTGTCGGGCTCTACTGGGCTCTGTCGGGCTCTGTCGGGCTCTGTCGGGCTCTGTCGGGCTCTACTGGGCCCTGTCGGGCTCTGTCGGGCTCTGTCGGGCCCTGTCGGGCTCTGTCGGGCTCTACTGGGCCCTGTCGGGCTCTGTCGGGCTCTGTCGGGCTCTGTCGGGCTCTGTCGGGCTCTACTGGGCCCTGTCGGGCGCTGTCGGGCCCTGTCGGGCCCTGTCGGGCCCTGTCGGGCCCTGTCGGGCTCTGTCGGGCCCTGTCGGGCTCTGTTGGGCTCTACTAGGCCCTGTCGGGTTCTGTCGGGCTCTGTCGGGCTCTACTGGGCTCTGTCGGGCTCTACTGGGCTCTGTCGGGCTCTGTCGGGCTCTGTCGGGCTCTGTCGGGCTCTGTCGGGCTCTGTCGGGCTCTGTCGGGCTCTCTCGGGCTCTCTCGGGCTCTCTCGGGCCCTGTCGGGCTCTGTCGGGCTCTGTCGGGCCCTCTCGGCTCTGTCGCGCTCTACTGGGCTCTGTCGGGCTCTGTCGGGCTCTACTGGGCCCTGTCGGGGCCTGTCGGGCCCTGACGGGCTCTGTCGGGCTCTACTGGGCCCTGTCGGGCCCTGTCGGGCCCTGTCGGGCTCTGTCGGGCTCTGTCGGGCTCTGTCGGGCTCTATCGGGCTCTACTGGGCCCTGTCGGGCCCTGTCGGGCTCTGTCGGGCCCTGTCGGGTTCTACTAGGCTCTACTGGGCTCTGTCGGGCCCTATCGGGCTCTGTCGGGCTCTGTCGGGCTCTGTCGGGCTCTGTCGGGCTCTGTCGGGCTCTGTCGGGCCCTGTCGGGCTCTGTCGGGCTCTGTCGGGCTCTACTGGGCTCTACTGGGCTCTGTCGGGCTCTGTCGGGCTCTACTGGGCTCTACTGGGCTCTGTCGGGCTCTGTCGGGCTCTACTGGGCCCTGTCGGGCCCTGTCGGGCCCTGTCGGGCCCTGTCGGGCTCTGTCGGGCTCTGTCGGGCTCTGTCGGGCTCTGTCGGGCTCTGTCGGGCTCTACTGGGCTCTGTCGGGCTCTGTCGGGCTCTGTCGGGCTCTGTCGGGCTCTGTCGGGCTCTACTGGGCTCTACTGGGCTCTGTCGGGCTCTGTCGGGCTCTGTCGGGCTCTACTGGGCCCTGTCGGGCCCTGTCGGGCCCTGTCGGGCCCTGTCGGGCCCTGTCGGGCTCTGTCGGGCTCTGTCGGGCTCTGTCGGGCTCTGTCGGGCTCTACTAGGCTCTGTCGGGCCCTGTCGGGCCCTGTCGGGCTCTATCGGGCTCTGTCGGGCTCTACTGGGCCCTGTCGGGCCCTGTCGGGCCCTGTCGGGCCCTGTCGGGCTCTGTCGGGCTCTGTCGGGCCCTGTCGGGCTCTACTGGGCCCTGTCGGGCCCTGTCGGGCTCTGTCGGGCTCTGTCGGGCTCTGTCGGGCTCTGTCGGGCTCTACTGGGCCCTGTCGGGCTCTGTCGGGCTCTGTCGGGCCCTGTCGGGCTCTGTCGGGCTCTACTGGGCCCTGTCGGGCGCTGTCGGGCGCTGTCGGGCGCTGTCGGGCGCTGTCGGGCCCTGTCGGGCCCTGTCGGGCCCTGTCGGGCTCTGTCGGGCTCTGTCGGGCTCTGTCGGGCTCTACTGGGCCCTGTCGGGTTCTGTCGGGCTCTGTCGGGCTCTGTCGGGCTCTGTCGGGCTCTACTGGGCCCTGTCGGGCTCTGTCGGGCTCTGTCGGGCTCTGTCGGGCTCTGTCGGGCTCTATCGGGCTCTACTGGGCCCTGTCGGGCCCTGTCGGGCCCTGTCGGGCTCTGTCAGGCTCTGTCGGGCTCTGTCGGGCTCTACTGGGCTCTACTGGGCTCTGTCGGGCTCTGTCGGGCTCTACTGGGCTCTACTGGGCTCTACTGGGCCCTGTCGGGCTCTACTGGGCCCTGTCGGGCTCTGTCGGGCTCTGTCGGGCTCTGTCGGGCTCTGGCGGGCTCTGGCGGGCTCTGGCGGGCTCTGGCGGGCTCTGGCGGGCTCTGTCGGGCTCTGGCGGGCTCTGGCGGGCTCTGTCGGGCTCTACTGGGCCCTGTCGGGCCCTGTCGGGCCCTGTCGGGCTCTGTCGGGCTCTACTGGGCCCTGTCGGGCTCTGTCGGGCTCTGTCGGGCTCTGTCGGGCTCTGTCGGGCTCTACTGGGCCCTGTCGGGCTCTGTCGGGCTCTGTCGGGCCCTTTCGGGCTCTGTCGGGCTCTACTGGGCCCTGTCGGGCGCTGTCGGGCCCTGTCGGGCCCTGTCGGGCCCTGTCGGGCCCTGTCGGGCTCTGTCGGGCTCTGTCGGGCTCTGTCGGGCTCTACTGGGCCCTGTCGGGTTCTGTCGGGCTCTGTCGGGCTCTGTCGGGCTCTACTGGGCCCTGTCGGGCTCTGTCGGGCTCTGTCGGGCTCTGTCGGGCTCTGTCGGGCCCTGTCGGGCCCTGTCGGGCCCTGTCGGGCTCTGTCGGGCCCTGTCGGGCTCTGTCGGGCCCTGTCGGGCTCTCTCGGGCCCTGTCGGGCTCTGTCGGGCTCTGTCGGGCTCTGTCGGGCCCTCTCGGCTCTGTCGCGCTCTACTGGGCTCTGTCGGGCTCTGTCGGGCTCTACTGGGCCCTGTCGGGGCCTGTCGGGCCCTGACGGGCTCTGTCGGGCTCTACTGGGCTCTGTCGGGCCCTGTCGGGCCCTGTCGGGCTCTGTCGGGCTCTGTCGGGCTCTACTGGGCCCTGTCGGGCCCTGTCGGGCCCTGTCGGGCTCTGTCGGGCTCTGTCGGGCTCTGTCGGGTTCTGTCGGGCTCTGTCGGGCTCTGTCGGGCTCTACTGGGATCTGTCGGGCCCTGTCGGGCCCTGTCGGGCTCTGTCGGGCTCTGTCGGGCTCTACTGGGCCCTGTCGGGCCCTGTCGGGCCCTGTCGGGCTCTGTCGGGCCCTGTCGGGCCCTGTCGGGCCCTGTCGGGCCCTGTCGGGCTCTGTCGGGCTCTGTCGGGCTCTGTCGGGCTCTACTGGGCTCTACTGGGCCCTGTCGGGCCCTGTCGGGCTCTGTCGGGCTCTGTCGGGCTCTGTCGGGCTCTGTCGGGCTCTGTCGGGCTCTGTCGGGCCCTGTCGGGCCCTGTCGGGCTCTACTGGGCTCTGTCGGGCTCTCTCGGGATTTGTCGGGCTCTGTCGGGCCCTGTCGGGCCCTGTCGGGCTCTACTGGGCTCTGTCGGGCTCTGTCGGGCTCTGTCGGGCTCTGTCGGGCCCTGTCGGGCTCTATCGGGCTCTACTGGGCTCTGTCGGGCTCTCTCGGGATTTGTCGGGCTCTGTCGGGCTCTACTGGGCTCTGTCGGGCTCTGTCGGGCCGTGTCGGGCCCTGATGGGCTCTGTCGGGTTCTGTCGGGCTCTGTCGGGCTCTGTCGGGCCCTGTCGGGCTCTGTCGGGCTCTGTCGGGCTCTACTGGGCCCTGTCGGGCTCTGTCGGGCCCTGTCGGGCTCTGTCGGGCTCTGTCGGGCTCTGTCGGGCCCTGTCGGGCCCTGTCGGGCTCTGTCGGGCTCTGTCGGGCTCTGTCGGGCTCTACTGGGCTCTACTGGGCTCTGTCGGGCTCTGTCGGGCTCTACTGGGCCCTGTCGGGCCCTGACGGGCTCTGTCGGGCTCTACTGGGCCCTGTCGGGCCCTGTCGGGCTCTGTCGGGCCCTGTCGGGCTCTGTCGGGCTCTGTCGGGCTCTACTGGGCTCTGTCGGGCTCTGTCGGGCTCTGTCGGGCTCTGTCGGGCTCTGTCGGGCTCTACTGGGCTCTGTCGGGCTCTACTGGGCCCTGTCGGGCCCTGTCGGGCCCTGTCGGGCCCTGTCGGGCTCTGTCGGGCTCTACTGGGCTCTACTGGGCTCTACTGGGCTCTACTGGGCTCTGTCGGGCTCTGTCGGGCCCTGTCGGGCTCTGTCGGGCTCTACTGGGCTCTGTCGGGCTCTACTGGGCCCTGTCGGGCTCTGTCGGGCTCTACTGGGCCCTGTCGGGCTCTGTCGGGCTCTACTGGGCCCTGTCGGGCCCTGTCGGGCTCTGTCGGGCTCTGTCGGGCTCTGTCGGGCTCTGTCGGGCTCTGTCGGGCTCTGTCGGGCTCTGTCGGGCTCTACTGGGCTCTGTCGGGCTCTGTCGGGCTCTGTCGGGCTCTGTCGGGCTCTACTGGGCCCTGTCGGGCTCTGTCGGGCCCTGTCGGGCCCTGTCGGGCTCTGTCGGGCTCTACTGGGCCCTGTCGGGCCCTGTCGGGCTCTGTCGGGCCCTGTCGGGCTCTGTCGGGCTCTGTCGGGCTCTACTGGGCCCTGTCGGGCTCTGTCGGGCTCTGTCGGGCTCTACTGGGCTCTACTGGGCTCTACTGGGCTCTGTCGGGCCCTGTCGGGCTCTGTCGGGCTCTACTGGGCTCTGTCGGGCTCTACTGGGCCCTGTCGGGCTCTGTCGGGCTCTACTTGGCCCTGTCGGGCTCTGTCGGGCTCTACTGGGCCCTGTCGGGCCCTGTCGGGCTCTGTCGGGCTCTGTCGGGCTCTGTCGGGCTCTGTCGGGCTCTGTCGGGCTCTACTGGGCTCTGTCGGGCTCTGTCGGGCTCTGTCGGGCTCTGTCGGGCTCTACTGGGCCCTGTCGGGCTCTGTCGGGCTCTGTCGGGCCCTGTCGGGCTCTGTCGGGCTCTACTGGGCCCTGTCGGGCTCTGTCGGGCTCTGTCGGGCTCTGTCGGGCTCTGTCGGGCTCTACTGGGCCCTGTCGGGCGCTGTCGGGCCCTGTCGGGCCCTGTCGGGCCCTGTCGGGCCCTGTCGGGCTCTGTCGGGCCCTGTCGGGCTCTGTTGGGCTCTACTAGGCCCTGTCGGGTTCTGTCGGGCTCTGTCGGGCTCTACTGGGCTCTGTCGGGCTCTACTGGGCTCTGTCGGGCTCTGTCGGGCTCTGTCGGGCTCTGTCGGGCTCTGTCGGGCTCTGTCGGGCTCTCTCGGGCTCTCTCGGGCTCTCTCGGGCTCTCTCGGGCCCTGTCGGGCTCTGTCGGGCTCTGTCGGGCCCTCTCGGCTCTGTCGCGCTCTACTGGGCTCTGTCGGGCTCTGTCGGGCTCTACTGGGCCCTGTCGGGGCCTGTCGGGCCCTGACGGGCTCTGTCGGGCTCTACTGGGCCCTGTCGGGCCCTGTCGGGCTCTGTCGGGCTCTGTCGGGCTCTGTCGGGCTCTGTCGGGCTCTACTGGGCCCTGTCGGGCCCTGTCGGGCTCTGTCGGGCTCTGTCGGGCTCTGTCGGGCTCTGTCGGGCTCTGTCGGGCTCTACTGGGATCTGTCGGGCCCTGTCGGGCTCTGTCGGGCTCTGTCGGGCTCTGTCGGGCTCTACTGGGCCCTGTCGGGCCCTGTCGGGCCCTGTCGGGCTCTGTCGGGCTCTGTCGGGCTCTGTCGGGCTGTGTCGGGCTCTACTGGGCTCTACTGGGCCCTGTCGGGCCCTGTCGGGCTCTGTCGGGCTCTGTCGGGCTCTGTCGGGCCCTGTCGGGCTCTATCGGGCTCTACTGGGCTCTGTCGGGCTCTGTCGGGCTCTGTCGGGTTCTGTCGGGTTCTGTCGGGCTCTGTCGGGCTCTGTCGGGCTCTGTCGGGCTCTGTCGGGCTCTGTCGGGCTCTGTCGGGCTCCACTGGGCCCTGTCGGGCCCTGTCGGGCCCTGTCGGGCTCTGTCGGGCTCTGTCGGGCTCTGTCGGGCTCTGTCGGGCTCTGTCGGGCTCTGTCGGGCTCTACTGGGCCCTGTCGGGCCCTGTCGGGCCCTGTCGGGCCCTGTCGGGCCCTGTCGGGCTCTGTCGGGCTCTGTCGGGCTCTACTGGGCTCTACTGGGCTCTGTCGGGCTCTGTCGGGCTCTACTGGGCCCTGTCGGGCCCTGACGGGCTCTGTCGGGCTCTACTGGGCCCTGTCGGGCCCTGTCGGGCTCTGCCGGGCTCTGTCGGGCTCTGTCGGGCTCTACTGGGCCCTGTCGGGCCCTGTCGGGCTCTGTCGGGCTCTACTGGGCCCTGACGGGCTCTGTCGGGCTCTACTGGGCCCTGTCGGGCCCTGTCGGGCCCTGTCGGGCTCTGTCGGGCTCTGTCGGGCCCTGTCGGGCTCTACTGGGCTCTGTCGGGCTCTCTCGGGATTTGTCGGGCTCTGTCGGGCCCTGTCGGGCCCTGTCGGGCTCTACTGGGCTCTGTCGGGCTCTGTCGGGCTCTGTCGGGCTCTGTCGGGCCCTGTCGGGCTCTATCGGGCTCTACTGGGCTCTGTCGGGCTCTCTCGGGATTTGTCGGGCTCTGTCGGGCTCTACTGGGCTCTGTCGGGCTCTGTCGGGCCGTGTCGGGCCCTGATGGGCTCTGTCGGGCTCTGTCGGGCTCTGTCGGGCTCTGTCGGGCTCTGTCGGGCCCTGTCGGGCTCTGTCGGGCTCTGTCGGGCTCTACTGGGCCCTGTCGGGCCCTGTCGGGCCCTGTCGGGCCCTGTCGGGCTCTGTCGGGCTCTGTCGGGCCCTGTCGGGCCCTGTCGGGCTCTGTCGGGCTCTGTCGGGCTCTGTCGGGCTCTGTCGGGCTCTGTCGGGCTCTACTGGGCTCTACTGGGCTCTGTCGGGCTCTGTCGGGCTCTACTGGGCCCTGTCGGGCCCTGACGGGCTCTGTCGGGCTCTACTGGGCCCTGTCGGGCCCTGTCGGGCCCTGTCGGGCTCTGTCGGGCTCTGTCGGGCTCTACTGGGCTCTGTCGGGCCCTGTCGGGCTCTGTCGGGCTCTGTCGGGCTCTGTCGGGCTCTGTCGGGCTCTGTCGGGCCCTGTCGGGGTCTGTCGGGCTCTGTCGGGCTCTGTCGGGCTCTACTGGGCTCTGTCGGGCTCTACTGGGCCCTGTCGGGCTCTGTCGGGCTCTGTCGGGCCGTGTCGGGCTCTGTCGGGCTCTACTGGGCTCTACTGGGCTCTACTGGGCTCTGTCGGGCTCTGTCGGGCCCTGTCGGGCTCTGTCGGGCTCTACTGGGCTCTGTCGGGCTCTACTGGGCCCTGTCGGGCTCTGTCGGGCTCTACTGGGCCCTGTCGGGCTCTGTCGGGCTCTACTGGGCCCTGTCGGGCTCTGTCGGGCTCTGTCGGGCTCTGTCGGGCTCTGTCGGGCTCTGTCGGGCTCTGTCGGGCTCTACTGGGCTCTGTCGGGCTCTGTCGGGCTCTGTCGGGCTCTGTCGGGCTCTACTGGGCCCTGTCGGGCTCTGTCGGGCTCTGTCGGGCCCTGTCGGGCTCTGTCGGGCTCTACTGGGCCCTGTCGGGCCCTGTCGGGCTCTGTCGGGCTCTGTCGGGCTCTGTCGGGCTCTACTGGGCCCTGTCGGGCTCTGTCGGGCTCTGTCGGGCTCTACTGGGCTCTACTGGGCTCTACTGGGCTCTGTCGGGCCCTGTCGGGCTCTGTCGGGCTCTACTGGGCTCTGTCGGGCTCTACTGGGCCCTGTCGGGCTCTGTCGGGCTCTACTTGGCCCTGTCGGGCTCTGTCGGGCTCTACTGGGCCCTGTCGGGCTCTGTCGGGCTCTGTCGGGCTCTGTCGGGCTCTGTCGGGCTCTGTCGGGCTCTGTCGGGCTCTGTCGGGCTCTGTCGGGCCCTGTCGGGCCCTGTCGGGCCCTGTCGGGCTCTGTCGGGCTCTGTCGGGCCCTGTTGGGCTCTGTCGGGCTCTACTGGGCCCTGTCGGGCTCTGTCGGGCTCTGTCGGGCCCTGTCGGGCTCTGTCGGGCTCTGTCGGGCTCTACTGGGCCCTGTCGGGCGCTGTCGGGCCCTGTCGGGCCCTGTCGGGCCCTGTCGGGCCCTGTCGGGCTCTGTCGGGCCCTGTCGGGCTCTGTCGGGCTCTACTGGGCCCTGTCGGGTTCTGTCGGGCTCTGTCGGGCTCTACTGGGCTCTGTCGGGCTCTACTGGGCCCTGTCGGGCTCTGTCGGGCTCTGTCGGGCTCTGTCGGGCCCTGTCGGGCTCTCTCGGGCCCTGTCGGGCTCTGTCGGGCTCTGTCGGGCTCTGTCGGGCTCTGTCGGGCCCTCTCGGCTCTGTCGCGCTCTACTGGGCTCTGTCGGGCTCTACTGGGCCCTGTCGGGGCCTGTCGGGCCCTGACGGGCTCTGTCGGGCTCTACTGGGCCCTGTCGGGCCCTGTCGGGCCCTGTCGGGCCCTGTCGGGCTCTGTCGGGCTCTGTCGGGCTCTACTGGGCCCTGTCGGGCTCTGTCGGGCCCTGTCGGGCTCTGTCGGGCTCTGTCGGGCTCTGTCGGGCTCTGTCGGGCCCTGTCGGGCCCTGTCGGGCTCTGTCGGGCTCTGTCGGGCTCTGTCGGGCTCTGTCGGGCTCTACTGGGCCCTGTCGGGCCCTGTCGGGCCCTGTCGGGCCCTGTCGGGCTCTGTCGGGCCCTGTCGGGCTCTGTCGGGCTCTGTCGGGCTCTGTCGGGCTGTGTCGGGCTCTACTGGGCTCTACTGGGCCCTGTCGGGCCCTGTCGGGCCCTGTCGGGCCCTGTCGGGCTCTGTCGGGCTCTGTCGGGCTCTGTCGGGCCCTGTCGGGCTCTATCGGGCTCTACTGGGCTCTGTCGGGCTCTGTCGGGCTCTGTCGGGCTCTGTCGGGCTCTGTCGGGCTCTGTCGGGCTCTGTCGGGCTCTGTCGGGCTCTACTGGGCCCTGTCGGGCCCTGTCGGGCTCTGTCGGGCTCTGTCGGGCTCTGTCGGGCTCTACTGGGCCCTGTCGGGCCCTGTCGGGCTCTGTCGGGCTCTGTCGGGCCCTGTCGGGCTCTGTCGGGCTCTGTCGGGCCCTGTTGGGCCCTGTCGGGCCCTGTCGGGCCCTGTCGGGCTCTGTCGGGCTCTGTCGGGCTCTACTGGGCTCTACTGGGCTCTGTCGGGCTCTGTCGGGCTCTACTGGGCCCTGTCGGGCCCTGACGGGCTCTGTCGGGCTCTACTGGGCCCTGTCGGGCCCTGTCGGGCCCTGTCGGGCTCTGTCGGGCTCTGTCGGGCTCTGTCGGGCTCTGTCGGGCTCTGTCGGGCTCTGTCGGCTCTACTGGGCCCTGTCGGGCCCTGTCGGGCCCTCTCGGGCCCTGTCGGGCCCTGTCGGGCCCTGTCGGGCTCTGTCGGGCTCTGTCGGGCTCTGTCGGGCCCTGTCGGGGTCTGTCGTGCTCTGTCGGGCTCTGTCGGGCTCTACTGGGCTCTGTCGGGCTCTACTGGGCCCTGTCGGGCTCTACTGGGCTCTACTGGGCTCTGTCGGGCCCTGTCGGGCCCTGTCGGGCCCTGTCGGGCCCTGTCGGGCTCTGTCGGGCCCTGTCGGGCTCTGTCGGGCCCTGTCGGGACCTGTCGGGCTCTGTCGGTCCCTGTCGGTCCCTGTCGGTCCCTGTCGGTCCCTGTCGGGCTCTGTCGGGCTCTGTCGGGCTCTGTCGGGCTCTGTCGGGCTCTGTCGGGCTCTGTCGGGCTCTGTCGGGCTCTGTCGGGCTCTGTCGGGCTCTACTGGGCCCTGTCGGGCTCTGTCGGGCTCTGTGGGGCCCTGTCGGGCCCTGTCGGGCCCTGTCGGGCCCTGTCGGGCTCTGTCGGGCCCTGTCGGGCCCTGTCGGGCTCTGTCGGGCTCTGTCGGGCTCTGTCGGGCTCTACTAGGCCCTGTCGGGCCCTGTCGGGCCCTGTCGGGCCCTGTCGGGCTCTGTCGGGCTCTGTCGGGCTCTGTCGGGCTCTGTCGGGCTCTAATGGGCCCTGTCGGGCCCTGTCGGGCTCTACTGGGCTCTACTGGGCTCTGTCGGGCTCTGTCGGGCTCTGTCGGGCTCTGTCGGGCTCTACTGGGCTCTGTCGGGCCCTGTCGGGCCCTGTCGGGCCCTGTCGGGCTCTGTCGGGCTCTGTCGGGCTCTGTCGGGCTCTGTCGGGCTCTGTCGGGCTCTGTCGGGCTCTGTCGGGCTCTACTGGGCTCTACTGGGCTCTGTCGGGCTCTGTCGGGCTCTACTGGGCCCTGTCGGGCCCTGTCGGGCCCTGTCGGGCTCTATCGGGCTCTGTCGGGCTCTACTGGGCCCTGTCGGGCTCTGTCGGGCTCTGTCGGGCCCTGTCGGGCTCTGTAGGGCCCTGTCGGGCCCTGTCGGGCCCTGTCGGGCCCTGTCGGGCTCTGTCGGGCTCTGTCGGGCTCTGTCGGGCTCTGTCGGGCTCTGTCGGGCTCTACTGGGCCCTGTCGGGCCCTGTCGGGCCCTGTCGGGCCCTGTCGGGCTCTGTCGGGCTCTGTGGGGCTCTTCTGGGCTCTGTCGGGCCCTGTCGGGCCCTGTCGGGCTCTGTCGGGCTCTTCTGGGCCCTGTCGGGCCCTGTCGGGCCCTGTCGGGCTCTGTCGGGCTCTACTGGGCCCTGTCGGGCCCTGTCGGGCCCTGTCGGGCCCTGTCGGGCTCTGTCGGGCCCTGTCGGGCCCTGTCGGGCTCTGTCGGGCCCTGTCGGGCTCTGTCGGGCCCTGTCGGGCCCTGTTGGGCTCTGTCGGGCTCTACTGGGCCCTGTCGGGCCCTGTCGGGCCCTGTCGGGCTCTGTCGGGCCCTGTCGGGCCCTGTCGGGCTCTGTCGGGCCCTGTCGGGCCCTGTCGGGCTCTGTCGGGCCCTGTCGGGCCCTGTCGGGCTCTGTCGGGCTCTACTGGGCCCTGTCGGGCTCTGTCGGTCTCTGTCGGTCTCTGTCGGGCCCTGTCGGGCCCTGTCGGGCCCTGTCGGGCTCTGTCGGGCTCTACTGGGCCCTGTCGGGTTCTGTCGGGCTCTGTCGGGCTCTGTCGGGCTCTACTGGGCCCTGTCGGGCTCTGTCGGGCCCTGTCGGGCCCTGTCGGGCTCTGTCGGGCTCTACTGGGCCCTGTCGGGCCCTGTCGGGCTCTGTCGGGCCCTGTCGGGCTCTGTCGGGCCCTGTCGGGCTCTGTCGGGCTCTGTCGGGCTCTACTGGGCCCTGTCGGGCTCTGTCGGGCTCTGTCGGGCTCTACTGGGCTCTACTGGGCTCTACTGGGCTCTGTCGGGCCCTGTCGGGCTCTGTCGGGCTCTACTGGGCTCTGTCGGGCTCTACTGGGCCCTGTCGGGCTCTGTCGGGCTCTACTTGGCCCTGTCGGGCTCTGTCGGGCTCTACTGGGCCCTGTCGGGCCCTGTCGGGCTCTGTCGGGCTCTGTCGGGCTCTGTCGGGCTCTGTCGGGCTCTGTCGGGCTCTACTGGGCTCTGTCGGGCTCTGTCGGGCTCTGTCGGGCTCTGTCGGGCTCTACTGGGCCCTGTCGGGCTCTGTCGGGCTCTGTCGGGCCCTGTCGGGCTCTGTCGGGCTCTACTGGGCCCTGTCGGGCTCTGTCGGGCTCTGTCGGGCTCTGTCGGGCTCTGTCGGGCTCTACTGGGCCCTGTCGGGCGCTGTCGGGCCCTGTCGGGCCCTGTCGGGCCCTGTCGGGCCCTGTCGGGCTCTGTCGGGCCCTGTCGGGCTCTGTTGGGCTCTACTAGGCCCTGTCGGGTTCTGTCGGGCTCTGTCGGGCTCTACTGGGCTCTGTCGGGCTCTACTGGGCTCTGTCGGGCTCTGTCGGGCTCTGTCGGGCTCTGTCGGGCTCTGTCGGGCTCTCTCGGGCTCTCTCGGGCTCTCTCGGGCTCTCTCGGGCCCTGTCGGGCTCTGTCGGGCTCTGTCGGGCCCTCTCGGCTCTGTCGCGCTCTACTGGGCTCTGTCGGGCTCTGTCGGGCTCTACTGGGCCCTGTCGGGGCCTGTCGGGCCCTGACGGGCTCTGTCGGGCTCTACTGGGCCCTGTCGGGCCCTGTCGGGCTCTGTCGGGCTCTGTCGGGCTCTGTCGGGCTCTGTCGGGCTCTACTGGGCCCTGTCGGGCCCTGTCGGGCTCTGTCGGGCTCTGTCGGGCTCTGTCGGGCTCTGTCGGGCTCTGTCGGGCTCTACTGGGATCTGTCGGGCCCTGTCGGGCTCTGTCGGGCTCTGTCGGGCTCTGTCGGGCTCTACTGGGCCCTGTCGGGCCCTGTCGGGCCCTGTCGGGCTCTGTCGGGCTCTGTCGGGCTCTGTCGGGCTGTGTCGGGCTCTACTGGGCTCTACTGGGCCCTGTCGGGCCCTGTCGGGCTCTGTCGGGCTCTGTCGGGCTCTGTCGGGCCCTGTCGGGCTCTATCGGGCTCTACTGGGCTCTGTCGGGCTCTGTCGGGCTCTGTCGGGTTCTGTCGGGCTCTGTCGGGCTCTGTCGGGCTCTGTCGGGCTCTGTCGGGCTCTGTCGGGCTCTGTCGGGCTCCACTGGGCCCTGTCGGGCCCTGTCGGGCCCTGTCGGGCTCTGTCGGGCTCTGTCGGGCTCTGTCGGGCTCTGTCGGGCTCTACTGGGCCCTGTCGGGCCCTGTCGGGCCCTGTCGGGCCCTGTCGGGCCCTGTCGGGCTCTGTCGGGCTCTGTCGGGCTCTACTGGGCTCTACTGGGCTCTGTCGGGCTCTGTCGGGCTCTACTGGGCCCTGTCGGGCCCTGACGGGCTCTGTCGGGCTCTACTGGGCCCTGTCGGGCCCTGTCGGGCTCTGTCGGGCTCTGTCGGGCTCTGTCGGGCTCTACTGGGCCCTGTCGGGCCCTGTCGGGCTCTGTCGGGCTCTACTGGGCCCTGACGGGCTCTGTCGGGCTCTACTGGGCCCTGTCGGGCCCTGTCGGGCCCTGTCGGGCTCTGTCGGGCTCTGTCGGGCCCTGTCGGGCTCTACTGGGCTCTGTCGGGCTCTCTCGGGATTTGTCGGGCTCTGTCGGGCCCTGTCGGGCCCTGTCGGGCTCTACTGGGCTCTGTCGGGCTCTGTCGGGCTCTGTCGGGCTCTGTCGGGCCCTGTCGGGCTCTATCGGGCTCTACTGGGCTCTGTCGGGCTCTCTCGGGATTTGTCGGGCTCTGTCGGGCTCTACTGGGCTCTGTCGGGCTCTGTCGGGCCGTGTCGGGCCCTGATGGGCTCTGTCGGGCTCTGTCGGGCTCTGTCGGGCTCTGTCGGGCTCTGTCGGGCCCTGTCGGGCTCTGTCGGGCTCTGTCGGGCTCTACTGGGCCCTGTCGGGCCCTGTCGGGCCCTGTCGGGCCCTGTCGGGCCCTGTCGGGCTCTGTCGGGCTCTGTCGGGCCCTGTCGGGCCCTGTCGGGCTCTGTCGGGCTCTGTCGGGCTCTGTCGGGCTCTGTCGGGCTCTGTCGGGCTCTACTGGGCTCTACTGGGCTCTGTCGGGCTCTGTCGGGCTCTACTGGGCCCTGTCGGGCCCTGACGGGCTCTGTCGGGCTCTACTGGGCCCTGTCGGGCCCTGTCGGGCCCTGTCGGGCTCTGTCGGGCTCTGTCGGGCTCTACTGGGCTCTGTCGGGCCCTGTCGGGCTCTGTCGGGCTCTGTCGGGCTCTGTCGGGCTCTGTCGGGCTCTGTCGGGCCCTGTCGGGGTCTGTCGGGCTCTGTCGGGCTCTGTCGGGCTCTACTGGGCTCTGTCGGGCTCTACTGGGCCCTGTCGGGCTCTGTCGGGCTCTGTCGGGCCGTGTCGGGCTCTGTCGGGCTCTACTGGGCTCTACTGGGCTCTACTGGGCTCTGTCGGGCTCTGTCGGGCCCTGTCGGGCTCTGTCGGGCTCTACTGGGCTCTGTCGGGCTCTACTGGGCCCTGTCGGGCTCTGTCGGGCTCTACTGGGCCCTGTCGGGCTCTGTCGGGCTCTACTGGGCCCTGTCGGGCTCTGTCGGGCTCTGTCGGGCTCTGTCGGGCTCTGTCGGGCTCTGTCGGGCTCTGTCGGGCTCTACTGGGCTCTGTCGGGCTCTGTCGGGCTCTGTCGGGCTCTGTCGGGCTCTACTGGGCCCTGTCGGGCTCTGTCGGGCTCTGTCGGGCCCTGTCGGGCTCTGTCGGGCTCTACTGGGCCCTGTCGGGCCCTGTCGGGCTCTGTCGGGCTCTGTCGGGCTCTGTCGGGCTCTACTGGGCCCTGTCGGGCTCTGTCGGGCTCTGTCGGGCTCTACTGGGCTCTACTGGGCTCTACTGGGCTCTGTCGGGCCCTGTCGGGCTCTGTCGGGCTCTACTGGGCTCTGTCGGGCTCTACTGGGCCCTGTCGGGCTCTGTCGGGCTCTACTTGGCCCTGTCGGGCTCTGTCGGGCTCTACTGGGCCCTGTCGGGCTCTGTCGGGCTCTGTCGGGCTCTGTCGGGCTCTGTCGGGCTCTGTCGGGCTCTGTCGGGCTCTGTCGGGCCCTGTCGGGCCCTGTCGGGCCCTGTCGGGCTCTGTCGGGCTCTGTCGGGCCCTGTTGGGCTCTGTCGGGCTCTACTGGGCCCTGTCGGGCTCTGTCGGGCTCTGTCGGGCCCTGTCGGGCTCTGTCGGGCTCTGTCGGGCTCTACTGGGCCCTGTCGGGCGCTGTCGGGCCCTGTCGGGCCCTGTCGGGCCCTGTCGGGCCCTGTCGGGCTCTGTCGGGCCCTGTCGGGCTCTGTCGGGCTCTACTGGGCCCTGTCGGGTTCTGTCGGGCTCTGTCGGGCTCTACTGGGCTCTGTCGGGCTCTACTGGGCCCTGTCGGGCTCTGTCGGGCTCTGTCGGGCTCTGTCGGGCCCTGTCGGGCTCTCTCGGGCCCTGTCGGGCTCTGTCGGGCTCTGTCGGGCTCTGTCGGGCTCTGTCGGGCCCTCTCGGCTCTGTCGCGCTCTACTGGGCTCTGTCGGGCTCTACTGGGCCCTGTCGGGGCCTGTCGGGCCCTGACGGGCTCTGTCGGGCTCTACTGGGCCCTGTCGGGCCCTGTCGGGCCCTGTCGGGCCCTGTCGGGCTCTGTCGGGCTCTGTCGGGCTCTACTGGGCCCTGTCGGGCTCTGTCGGGCCCTGTCCCGCTCTGTCGGGCTCTGTCGGGCTCTGTCGGGCTCTGTCGGGCCCTGTCGGGCCCTGTCGGGCTCTGTCGGGCTCTGTCGGGCTCTGTCGGGCTCTGTCGGGCTCTACTGGGCCCTGTCGGGCCCTGTCGGGCCCTGTCGGGCCCTGTCGGGCTCTGTCGGGCCCTGTCGGGCTCTGTCGGGCTCTGTCGGGCTCTGTCGGGCTGTGTCGGGCTCTACTGGGCTCTACTGGGCCCTGTCGGGCCCTGTCGGGCCCTGTCGGGCCCTGTCGGGCTCTGTCGGGCTCTGTCGGGCTCTGTCGGGCCCTGTCGGGCTCTATCGGGCTCTACTGGGCTCTGTCGGGCTCTGTCGGGCTCTGTCGGGCTCTGTCGGGCTCTGTCGGGCTCTGTCGGGCTCTGTCGGGCTCTGTCGGGCTCTACTGGGCCCTGTCGGGCCCTGTCGGGCTCTGTCGGGCTCTGTCGGGCTCTGTCGGGCTCTACTGGGCCCTGTCGGGCCCTGTCGGGCTCTGTCGGGCTCTGTCGGGCCCTGTCGGGCTCTGTCGGGCTCTGTCGGGCCCTGTTGGGCCCTGTCGGGCCCTGTCGGGCCCTGTCGGGCTCTGTCGGGCTCTGTCGGGCTCTACTGGGCTCTACTGGGCTCTGTCGGGCTCTGTCGGGCTCTACTGGGCCCTGTCGGGCCCTGACGGGCTCTGTCGGGCTCTACTGGGCCCTGTCGGGCCCTGTCGGGCCCTGTCGGGCTCTGTCGGGCTCTGTCGGGCTCTGTCGGGCTCTGTCGGGCTCTGTCGGGCTCTGTCGGGCTCTGTCGGCTCTACTGGGCCCTGTCGGGCCCTGTCGGGCCCTCTCGGGCCCTGTCGGGCCCTGTCGGGCCCTGTCGGGCTCTGTCGGGCTCTGTCGGGCTCTGTCGGGCCCTGTCGGGGTCTGTCGTGCTCTGTCGGGCTCTGTCGGGCTCTACTGGGCTCTGTCGGGCTCTACTGGGCCCTGTCGGGCTCTACTGGGCTCTACTGGGCTCTGTCGGGCCCTGTCGGGCCCTGTCGGGCCCTGTCGGGCCCTGTCGGGCTCTGTCGGGCCCTGTCGGGCTCTGTCGGGCCCTGTCGGGACCTGTCGGGCTCTGTCGGTCCCTGTCGGTCCCTGTCGGTCCCTGTCGGTCCCTGTCGGGCTCTGTCGGGCTCTGTCGGGCTCTGTCGGGCTCTGTCGGGCTCTGTCGGGCTCTGTCGGGCTCTGTCGGGCTCTGTCGGGCTCTGTCGGGCTCTGTCGGGCTCTACTGGGCCCTGTCGGGCTCTGTCGGGCTCTGTGGGGCCCTGTCGGGCCCTGTCGGGCCCTGTCGGGCCCTGTCGGGCTCTGTCGGGCCCTGTCGGGCCCTGTCGGGCTCTGTCGGGCTCTGTCGGGCTCTGTCGGGCTCTACTAGGCCCTGTCGGGCCCTGTCGGGCCCTGTCGGGCCCTGTCGGGCTCTGTCGGGCTCTGTCGGGCTCTGTCGGGCTCTGTCGGGCTCTAATGGGCCCTGTCGGGCCCTGTCGGGCTCTACTGGGCTCTACTGGGCTCTGTCGGGCTCTGTCGGGCTCTGTCGGGCTCTGTCGGGCTCTACTGGGCTCTGTCGGGCCCTGTCGGGCCCTGTCGGGCCCTGTCGGGCTCTGTCGGGCTCTGTCGGGCTCTGTCGGGCTCTGTCGGGCTCTGTCGGGCTCTGTCGGGCTCTGTCGGGCTCTACTGGGCTCTACTGGGCTCTGTCGGGCTCTGTCGGGCTCTACTGGGCCCTGTCGGGCCCTGTCGGGCCCTGTCGGGCTCTATCGGGCTCTGTCGGGCTCTACTGGGCCCTGTCGGGCTCTGTCGGGCTCTGTCGGGCCCTGTCGGGCTCTGTAGGGCCCTGTCGGGCCCTGTCGGGCCCTGTCGGGCCCTGTCGGGCTCTGTCGGGCTCTGTCGGGCTCTGTCGGGCTCTGTCGGGCTCTGTCGGGCTCTACTGGGCCCTGTCGGGCCCTGTCGGGCCCTGTCGGGCCCTGTCGGGCTCTGTCGGGCTCTGTGGGGCTCTTCTGGGCTCTGTCGGGCCCTGTCGGGCCCTGTCGGGCTCTGTCGGGCTCTTCTGGGCCCTGTCGGGCCCTGTCGGGCCCTGTCGGGCTCTGTCGGGCTCTACTGGGCCCTGTCGGGCCCTGTCGGGCCCTGTCGGGCCCTGTCGGGCTCTGTCGGGCCCTGTCGGGCCCTGTCGGGCTCTGTCGGGCCCTGTCGGGCTCTGTCGGGCCCTGTCGGGCCCTGTTGGGCTCTGTCGGGCTCTACTGGGCCCTGTCGGGCCCTGTCGGGCCCTGTCGGGCTCTGTCGGGCCCTGTCGGGCCCTGTCGGGCTCTGTCGGGCCCTGTCGGGCCCTGTCGGGCTCTGTCGGGCCCTGTCGGGCCCTGTCGGGCTCTGTCGGGCTCTACTGGGCCCTGTCGGGCTCTGTCGGTCTCTGTCGGTCTCTGTCGGGCCCTGTCGGGCCCTGTCGGGCCCTGTCGGGCTCTGTCGGGCTCTACTGGGCCCTGTCGGGTTCTGTCGGGCTCTGTCGGGCTCTGTCGGGCTCTGTCGGGCTCTACTGGGCCCTGTCGGGCTCTTTCGGGCCCTGTCGGGCCCTGTCGGGCTCTGTCGGGCTCTGTCGGGCTCTGTCGGGCTGTGTCGGGCTCTGTCGGGCTCTACTGGGCTGTACTGGGCTCTGTCGGGCTCTGGCGGGCTCTGGCGGGATCTACTGGGCCCTGTCGGGCTCTGTCGGGCTCTGTCGGGCTCTGTCGGGCTCTGTCGGGCTCTGTCGGGCTCTGTCGGGCTCTGTCGGGCTCTACTGGGCCCTGTCGGGCCCTGTCGGGCTCCGTCGTACCCTGTCGGGCCCTGTCGGGCCCTGTCGGGCCCTGTCGGGCTTTGTCGCACCCTGTCGGGCTCTGTCGGGCTCTGTCGGGCTCTACTGGGCCCTATCGGGCCCTGTCGGGATCTGTCGGGCTCTGTCGGGCTCTGTCGGGCCCTGTCGGGCTCTACTGGGCCCTGTCGGGCCCTGTCGGGCCCTGTCGGGCTCTGTCGGGCTCTGTCGGGCTCTACTGGGCCCTGTCGGGCCCTGTCGGGCTCCGTCGTACCCTGTCGGGCCCTGTCGGGCCCTGTCGGGCTTTGTCGGGCCCTGTCGGGCCCTGTCGGGCTCTGTCGGGCCCTGTCGGGCTCTGTCGGGCCCTGTCGGGCCCTGTCGGGCTCTGTCGGGCTCTGTCGGGCTCTGTCGGGCTCTACTGGGCCCTGTCGGGCTCTGTCGGGCTCTGTCGGGCTCTGTCGGGCTCTGTCGGGCTCTACTGGGCCCTGTCGGGCCCTGTCGGGCCCTGTCGGGCCCTGTCGGGCTCTGTCGGGCTCTGTCGGGCTCTACTGGGCCCTGTCGGGCTCTGTCGGGCTCTGTCGGGCTCTGTCGGGCTCTGTCGGGCTCTGTCGGACTCTGTCGGGCCCTGTCGGGCTCTGTCGGGCTCTGTCGGGCTCTGTCGGGCTCTGTCGGGCTCTGTCGGGCTCTACTGGGCTCTGTCGGGCCCTGTCGGGCTCTACTGGGCCCTGTCGGGCTCTGTCGGGCTCTGTCGGGCTCTGTCGGGCTCTGTCGGGCTCTGTCGGGCTCTGTCAGGCTCTGTCGGGCTCTACTGGGCACTGTCGGGCTCTGTCGGGCTCTGTCGGGCTCTGTCGGGCTCTGTCGGGCTCTGTCGGGCTCTGTCGGGCTCTACTGGGCCCTGTCGGGCCCTGTCGGGCCCTGTCGGGCTCTGTCGGGCTCTGTCGGGCTCTGTCGGGCTCTGTCGGGCTCTGTCGGGCTCTGTCGGGCTCTACTGGGCCCTGTCGGGCTCTGTCGGGCTCTGTCGGGCTCTGTCGGGCTCTGTCGGGCTCTGTCGGGCTCTACTGGGCTCTGTCGGGCTCTGTCGGGCCCTGTAGGGCTCTGTCGGGCTCTGTCGGGCCCTGTCGGGCTCTGTCGGGCTCTACTGGGCCCTGTCGGGCCCTGTCGGGCCCTGTCGGGCTCTGTCGGGCTCTGTCGGGCTCTGTCGGGCTCTACTGGGCTCTACTGGGCTCTGTCGGGCTCTACTGGGCCCTGTCGGGCTCTGTCGGGCTCTGTCGGGCCCTGTCGTGCCCTGTCGGGCTCTGTCGGGCTCTATCGGGCTCTACTGGGCCCTGTCGGGCCCTGTCGGGCCCTGTCGGGCCCTGTCGGGCCCTGTCGGGCTCTGTCGGGCCCTGTCGGGCTCTGTCGGGCCCTGTCGGGCCCTGTCGGGCTCTGTCGGGCCCTGTCGGGCTCTGTCGGGCTCTATCGGGCTCTACTGGGCCCTGTCGGGCCCTGTCGGGCCCAGTCGGGCTCTGTCGGGCCCTGTCGGGCCCTGTCGGGCTCTGTCGGGCTCTGTCGGGCTCTACTGGGCCCTGTCGGGCTCTGTCGGGCCCTGTCGGGCCCTGTCGGGCTCTGTCAGGCTCTGTCGGACTCTGTCGGGCCCTGTCGGGCTCTACTGGGCTCTACTGGGCTCTGTCGGGCTCTTTCGGGCTCTACTGGGCCCTGTCGGGCCCTGTCGGGCTCTGTCGGGCCCTGTCGGGCCCTGTCGGGCTCTGTCGGGCTCTGTCGGGCTCTACTGGGCTCTACTGGGCTCTGTCGGGCTCTACTGGGCCCTGTCGGGCCCTGTCGGGCTCTATCGGGCTCTGTCGGGCTCTACTGGGCCCTGTCGGGCCCTGTCGGGCTCTGTCGGGCCCTGTCGGGCTCTGTCGGGCCCTGTCGGGCCCTGTCGGGCCCTGTCGGGCTCTGTCGGGCCCTGTCGGGCCCTGTCGGGCCCTGTCGGGCTCTGTCGGGCTCTGTCGGGCTCTGTCGGGCTCTGTCGGGCCCTGTCGGGCCCTGTCGGGCCCTGACAGGCTCTGTCGGGCTCTGTCGGGCTCTAATGGGCCCTGTCGGGCCCTGTCGGGCTCTGTCGGGCCCTGTCGGGCCCTGTCGGGCCCTGTCGGGCTCTGTCGGGCCCTGTCGGGCCCTGTCGGGCCCTGTCGGGCTCTGTCGGGCTCTGTCGGGCTCTGTCGGGCTCTACTGGGCTCTACTGGGCTCTGTCGGGCTCTGTCGGGCTCTACTGGGCCCTGTCGGGCCCTGTCGGGCCCTGTCGGGCTCTATCGGGCTCTACTGGGCCCTTTCGGGCCCTGTCGGGCTCTGTCGGGCTCTACTGGGCTCTGTCGGGCTCTGTCGGGCTCTGTCGGGCCCTGTCGGGCTCTGTCGGGCCCTGTCGGGCCCTGTCGGGCTCTGTCGGGCCCTGTCGGGCTCTGTCGGGCTCTGTCGGGCTCTGTCGGGCTCTGTCGGGCTCTACTGGGCCCTGTCGGGCCCTGTCGGGCCCTGTCGGGCTCTGTCGGGCCCTGTCGGGCCCTGTCGGGCTCTGTCGGGCTCTGTCGGGCTCTGTCGGGCTCTGTCGGGCTCTGTCGGGCTCTGTCGGGCTCTACTGGGCCCTGTCGGGCTCTGTCGGGCTCTGTCGGGCCCTGTCGGGCTCTGTCGGGCTCTACTGGGCCCTGTCGGGCCCTGTCGGGCCCTGTCGGGCTCTGTCGGGCCCTGTCGGGCTCTGTCGGGCTCTACTGGGCCCTGTCGGGCGCTGTCGGGCTCTGTCGGGCTCTGTCGGGCTCTGTCGGGCTCTGTCGGGCCCTGTCGGGCTCTGTCGGGCTCTACTGGGCCCTGTCGGGTTCTGTCGGGCTGTGTCGGGCTCTGTCGGTCTCTACTGGGCCCTGTCGGTCTCTACTGGGCCCTGTCTGGGCCCTGTCGGGCCCTGTCGGGGCTCTGTCGGGCTCTGTCGGGCTCTGTCGGGCTCTACTGGGCTCTACTGGGCTCTGTCGGGCTCTGTCAGGCTCTGTCGGGCTCTACTGGGCCCTGTCGGGCTCTGTCGGGCTCTGTCGGGCTCTGTCGGGCTCTACTGGGCCCTGTCGGGCCCTGTCGGCCCTGTCGGGCCCTGTCGGGCTCTGTCGGGCCCTGTCGGGCCCTGTCGGGCTCTGTCGGGCTCTGTCGGGCTCTGTCGGGCTCTACTGGGCCCTCTCGGGCCCTGTCGGGCTCCTGTCGGGCTCTGTCGGGCCCTGTCGGGCCTGTCGGGCCCTGTCGGGCCCTGTCGGGCTCTGTCGGGCTCTGTCGGGCTCTACTGGGCCCTGTCGGGCTCTGTCGGGCTCTGTCGGGCTCTGTCGGGCTCTGTCGGGCTCTACTGGGCCCTGTCGGGCTCTGTCGGGCTCTGTCGGGCTCTGTCGGGCTCTACTGGGCTCTGTCGGGCTCTGTCGGGCTCTGTCGGGCTCTACTGGGCTTTGTCGGGCTCTTTCGGCCTCTGTGGGGCCCTGTAGGGCCCTGTCGGGCCCTGTCGGGCCCTGTCGGGCTCTGTCGAGCTCTGTCGGGCCCTGTCGGGCTCTGTCGGGCCCTGTCGGGCTCTACTGGGCCCTGTCGGGCCCTGTCGGGCTCTGTCGGGCCCTGTCGGGCCCTGTCGGGCCCTGTCGGGCCCTGTCGGGCTCTGTCGGGCTCTACTGGGCCCTGTCGGGCTCTGTCGGGCTCTGTCGGGCTCTGTCGGGCTCTGTCGGGCCCTGTCGGGGTCTGTCGTTCTCTGTCGGCTCTGTCGGGCTCTACTGGGCTCTGTCGGGCTCTACTGGGCCCTGTCGGGCTCTGTCGGGCTCTACTGGGCTCTACTGGGCTCTACTGGGCTCTGTCGGGCCCTGTCGGGCCCTGTCGGGCCCTGTCGGGCTCTGTCGGGCTCTGTCGGGCCCTGTCGGGCTCTGTCGGTCCCTGTCGGGCTCTGTCGGTCCCTGTCGGTCCCTGTCGGGCTCTGTCGGTCCCTGTCGGGCTCTGTCGGGCTCTGTCGGGCTCTGTCGGGCTCTACTGGGCCCTGTTCGGGCTCTGTCGGGCTCTGTCGGGCTCTGTGGGGCCCTGTCGGGCTCTGTGGGGCTCTGTCGGGCTCTGTCGGGCTCTGTCTGGCTCTGTCGGGCTCTGTCGGCTCTGTCGGGCTCTACTGGGCCCTGTCTGGGCCCTGTCGGGCCCTGTCGGGCTCTGTCGGGCCCTGTCGGGCCCTGTCGGGCTCTGTCGGGCTCTGTCGGGCTCTACTGGGCCTGTCGGGCTCTGTCGGGCCCTGTCGGGCCCTGTCGGGCCCTGTCGGGCTCTGTCAGGCTCTGTCGGGCTTTGTCGGGCTGTAATGGGCCCTGTCGGGCCCTGTCGGGCCCTGTCGGGCTCTACTGGGCTCTACTGGGCTCTGTCGGGCTCTTCGGCTCTACTGGGCCCTGTCGGGCCCTGTCGGGCCCTGTCGGGCTCTGTCGGGCCCTGTCGGGCCCTGTCGGCCCTGTCGGGCCCTGTCGGGCTCTGTCGGGCTCTGTCGGGCTCTGTCGGGCTCTGTCGGGCTCTACTGGGCTCTACTGGGCTCTGTCGGGCTCTGTCGGGCTCTACTGGGACCTGTCGGGCCCTGTCGGACCCTGTCGGGCTCTATCGGGCTCTGTCGGGCTCTACTGGGCCCTGTCGGGCTCTGTCGGGCCCTGTCGGGCTCTGTCGGGCTCTGTCGGGCCCTGTCGGGCTCTGTCGGGCCCTGTCGGCCCTGTCGGGCCCTGTCGGGCTCTGTCGGGCTCTGTCGGGCTCTGTCGGGCTCTGTCGGGCTCTGTCGGGCTCTGTCGGGCTCTGTCGGGCTCTACTGGGCCCTGTCGGGCCCTGTCGGGCCCTGTCGGGCTCTATCGGTCTCTGTCGGGCTCTACTGGGCCCTGTCGAGCTCTGTCGGGCTCTGTCGGGCCCTGTCGAGCTCTGTCGGGCCTGTCGGGCCCTGTCGGGCCCTGTCGGGCCCTGTCGGGCTCTGTCGGGCCCTGTCGGGCCCTGTCGGGCCTGTCGGGCTCTGTCGGGCCCTGTCGGGCCCTGTCGGGCCCTGTCGGGCTCTACTGGGCTCTGTCGGGCTCTGTCGGGCTCTGTCGGGCCCTGTTGGGCTCTGTCGGGCTCTACTGGGCCCTGTCGGGCTCTGTCGGGCTCTGTCGGGCCCTGTCGGGCCATGTCGGGCCTGTCGGGCCATGTCGGGCTCTGTCGGGCTCTGTCGGGCTCTGTCGGGCTCTGTCGGGCTCTGTCGGGCTCTACTGGGCCCTGTCGGGCTCTGTCGGGCTCTGTCGGGCTCTGTCGGGCTCTACTGGGCCCTGTCGGGCTCTGTCGAGCTCTGTCGGCTCTGTCGGGCCCTGTCGGGCCCTGTCGGGCCCTGTGGGCTCTGTCAGGCTCTACTGGGCCCTGTCGGGCTCTGTCGGGCTCTACTGGGCTCTGTCGGGCTCTGTCGGGCCCTGTCGGGCTCTGTCGGGCTCTACTGGTCCCTGTCCGGGCCTGTCGGGCTCTGTCGGGCTCTACTGGGCTCTACTGGGCTCTGTCGGGCTCTACTGGGCCCTGTCGGGCTCTGTCGGGCTCTGTCGGGCTCTGTCGGGCCCTGTCGGGCCCTGTCGGGCCCTGTCGTGCCCTGTCGGGCTCTGTCGGGCCCTGTCGGGCCCTGTCGGGCTCTATCGGGCCCTGTCGGGCCCTGTCGGGCCCTGTCGGGCCCTGTCGGTCCCTGTCGGGCCCTGTCGGGCTCTGTCGGGCCCTGTCGGGCTCTGTCGGGCTCTGTCGGGCTCTATCGGGCTCTACTGGGCCCTGTCGGGCCCTGTCGGGCTCTGTCGGGCCCTGTCGGGCCTGTCGGGCTCTGTCGGGCTCTGTCGGGCTCTACTGGGCCCTGTCGGGCTCTGTCGGACTCTGTCGGGCCTGTCGGGCCCTGTCGGGCCATGTCAGGCTCTGTCGGGCTCCTGTCGGGCTCTAATGGGCCCTGTCGGGCCCTGTCTGGGCTCTACTGGGCTCTACTGGGCTCTGTCGGGCTCTTTCGGGCTCTACTGGGCCCTGTCGGGCCCTGTCGGGCTCTGTCGGGCTCTGTCGGGCTCTGTCGGGCTCTACTGGGCTCTACTGGGCTCTGTCGGGCTCTGTCGGGCTCTACTGGGCCCTGTCGGGCCCTGTCGGGCTCTATCGGGCTCTGTCCGGGCTCTACTGGGCCTGTCGGGCCCTGTCGGGCCCTGTCGGGCCCTGTCGGGCCCTGTCGGGTCTCTGTCGGGCTCTGTCGGGCCCTGTCGGGCCCTGTCGGGCCCTGTCGGGCTCTGTCGGGCCCTGTCGGGCTCTGTCGGGCTCTGTCGGGCTCTACTGGGCCCTGTCGGGCCCTGTCGGGCCCTGTCGGGCCCTGTCGGGCTCTGTCGGGCTCTGTCGGGCCCTGTCGGGCCCTGTCGGGCTCTGTCGGGCTCTGTCGGGCTCTACTGGGCTCTACTGGGCTCTACTGGGCTCTGTCGGGCTCTGTCGGGCTCTACTGGGCTCTACTGGGCTCTGTCGGGCTCTGTCGGGCTCTACTGGGCCCTGTCGGGCCCTGTCGGGCTCTATCGGGGCTCTGTCGGGCTCTACTGGGCCCTGTCGGGCCTGTCGGGCCCTGTCGGCTCTGTCGGGCCCTGTCGGGCCCTGTCGGGCTCTGTCGGGCCCTGTCGGGCCCTGTCGGGCCCTGTCGGGCCCTGTCGGGCTCTGTCGGGCCCTGTCGGGCTCTGTCGGGCTCTGTCGGCTCTGTCGGGCTCTACTGGGCCCTGTCGGGCCCTGTCGGGCCCTGTCGGGCTCTGTCAGGCTCTGTCGGGCTCCTGTCGGGCTCTAATGGGCCCTGTCGGGCTCTACTGGGCTCTACTGGGCTCTGTTGGGCTCTTTCGGGCTCTACTGGGCCCTGTCGGGCCCTGTCGGGCCCTGTCGGGCCCTGTCGGGCTCTGTCGGGCTCTGTCGGGCTCTACTTGGCTCTACTGGGCTCTGTCGGGCTCTGTCGGGCTCTACTGGGCCCTGTCGGGCTCTGTCGGGCTCTACTGGGCCCTGTCGGGCCCTGTCGGGCTCTATCGGGCTCTACTGGGCCCTTTCGGGCTCTGTCGGGCCCTGTCGGGCCCTGTCGGGCTCTGTCGGGCTCTACTGGGCTCTGTCGGGCCCTGTCGGGCCCTGTCGGGCCCTGTCGGGCCCTGTCGGGCCCTGTCGGGCCCTGTCGGGCTCTGTCGGGCTCTGTCGGTCTCTGTCGGGCTCTACTGGGCTCTGTCGGGCTCTGTCGGGCTCTGTCGGGCTCTACTGGGCCTGTCGGGCTCTGTCGGGCCCTGTCGGGCCCTGTCGGGCCCTGTCGGGCCCTGTCGGGCTCTGTCGGGCTCTGTCGGGCTCTACTGGGCCCTGTCGGGCTCTTTTGGCTCTGTCGGACCCTGTTGGGCTCTGTCGGGCCCTGTCGGGCTCTGTCGGGCCCTGTCGGGCTCTGTCGGGCACCTGTCGGGCCCTGTCGGGCCCTGTCGGGCTCTGTCGGGCTCTGTCGGGCTCTGTCGGGCTCTGTCGGGCTCTACTGGGCCCTGTCGGGCGCTGTCGTGGCTCTGTCGGGCTCTGTCGGGCTCTGTCGGGCCCTGTCGGGCCCTGTCGGGCTCTGTCGGGCTCTACTGGGCCCTGTCGGGTTCTGTCGGGCTCTGTCGGTCTCTACTGGGCCCTGTCGGGCCCTGTCGGGCCCTGTCGTGCTCTGTCGGGCTCTGTCGGCTCTGTCGGGCTCTGTCGGGCTCTACTGGGCTCTGTCGGGCTCTGTCGGGCTCTGTCGGCTCTACTGGGCCCTGTCGGGCTCTGTCGGGCTCTGTCGGGCTCTGTCGGGCTCTACTGGGCCCTGTCGGGCCCTGTCGGGCCCTGTCGGGCTCTGTCGGGCCCTGTCGGGCCCTGTCGGGCTCTGTCGGGCCCTGTCGGGCTCTGTCGGGCTCTACTGGGCCCTGTCGGGCCCTGTCGGCCCTGTCGGGCTCTGTCGGGCTCTGTCGGGCTCTGTCGGGCTCTGTCGGGCTCTGTCGGGCTCTGTCGGGCTCTACTGGGCCCTGTCGGGCCCTGTCGGGCCCTGTCGGGCTCTGTCGGGCTCTGTCGGGCTCTGTCGGGCTCTACTGGGCCCTGTCGGGCCCTGTCGGGCCCTGTCGGGCTCTGTCGG
The DNA here is from genome assembly GCF_036013445.1 of Caloenas nicobarica. NCBI lineage: Eukaryota > Metazoa > Chordata > Aves > Columbiformes > Columbidae > Caloenas > Caloenas nicobarica. The sequence continues at coordinate 115,316 of NW_027017247.1, read as the reverse complement.
GCTCTGTCGGGCTCTGTCGGGCTCTACTGGGCTCTGTCGGGCCCTGTCGGGCCCTGTCGGGCCCTGTCGGGCTCTGTCGGGCTCTGTCGGGCCCTGTCGGGCCCTGTCGGGCCCTGTCGGGCCCTGTCGGGCTCTGTCGGGCTCTGTCGGGCTCTGTCGGGCTCTGTCGGGCTCTGTCGGGCTCTGTCGGCTCTACTGGGCCCTGTCGGGCCCTGTCGGGCCCTGTCGGGCTCTATCGGTCTCTGTCGGGCTCTACTGGGCCCTGTCGAGCTCTGTCGGGCCTCTGTCGGGCCCTGTCGAGCTCTGTCGGGCCCTGTCGGGCTCTGTCGGGCTCTACTGGGCTCTGTCGGGCCCTGTCGGGCCCTGTCGGGCCCTGTCGGGCCCTGTCGGGCCCTGTCGGGCTCTGTCGGGCCCTGTCGGGCCCTGTCGGGCCCTGTCGGGCCCTGTCGGGCTCTGTCGGCTCTGTCGGGCTCTACTGGGCTCTGTCGGGCTCTGTCGGGCTCTGTCGGGCCCTGTTGGGCTCTGTCGGGCTCTACTGGGCCCTGTCGGGCTCTGTCGGGCTCTGTCGGGCCCTGTCGGGCCCTGTCGGGCCCTGTCGGGCTCTGTCGGGCTCTGTCGGGCTCTACTGGGCCCTGTCCGGCTCTGTCGGGCTCTGTCGGGCCCTGTCGGGCTCTGTCGGGCCCTGTCGGGCCCTGTCGGGCCCTGTCGGGCTCTGTCGGGCTCTACTGGGCCCTGTCGGGTTCTGTCGGGCTCTGTCGGGCTCTGTCGGGCTCTACTGGGCCCTGTCGGGCTCTGTCGGGCCCTGTCGGGCCCTGTCGGGCTCTGTCGGGCTCTGTCGGGCCCTGTCGGGCTCTGTCGGGCTCTGTCGGGCTGTGTCGGGCTCTGTCGGGCTCTGTCGGGCTGTGTCGGGCTCTGTCGGGCTCTACTGGGCTGTACTGGGCTCTGTCGGGCCCTGTCGGGCTCCGTCGTACCCTGTCGGGCCCTGTCGGGCCCTGTCGGGCCCTGTCGGGCTTTGTCACGCCCTGTCGGGCTCTGTCGGGCTCTGTCGGGCTCTACTGGGCCCTATCGGGCCCTGTCGGGCTCTGTCGGGCTCTGTCGGGCTCTGTCGGGCTCTGTCGGGCTCTACTGGGCCCTGTCGGGCCCTGTCGGGCCCTGTCGGGCTCTGTCGGGCTCTGTCGGGCTCTGTCGGGCTCTACTGGGCCCTGTCGGGCCCTGTCGGGCTCCGTCGTACCCTGTCGGGCCCTGTCGGGCCCTGTCGGGCCCTGTCGGGCTCTGTCGGGCCCTGTCGGGCTCTGTCGGGCTCTGACTTGGGCCTATGGGCCCTGTCGGGCTCTGTCGGGCTCTGTCGGGCTCTGTCGGGCTCTGTCGGGCTCTACTGGGCCCTGTCGGGCCCTGTCGGGCTCTGTCGGGCTCTGTCGGGCTCTGTCGGGCTCTACTGGGCCCTGTCGGGCCCTGTCGGGCCCTGTCGGGCCCTGTCGGGCTCTGTCGGGCTCTGTCGGGCTCTACTGGGCCCTGTCGGGCTCTGTCGGGCTCTACTGGGCTCTGTCGGGCTCTGTCGGGCTCTGTCGGGCTCTACTGGGCCCTGTCGCCTGGGGCTCTGTCGGGCTCTGTCGGGCTCTGTCGGGCTCTACTGGGCTCTGTCGGGCCCTGTCGGGCCGTGTCGGGCCCTGTCGGGCTCTGTCGGGCTCTGTCGGGCTCTACTGGGCCCTGTCGGGCTCTGTCGGGCCCTGTCGGGCTCTGTCGGGCTCTACTGGTCCCTGTCGGGCCCTGTCGGGCTCTGTCGGGCTCTACTGGGCTCTACTGGGCTCTGTCGGGCTCTACTGGGCCCTGTCGGGCTCTGTCGGGCTCTGTCGGGCCCTGTCGGGCCCTGTCGGGCCTGTCGGGCCCTGTCGTGCCCTGTCGGGCCCTGTCGGGCTCTGTCGGGCCCTGTCGGGCTCTGTCGGGCCCTGTCGGGCTCTGTCGGGCCCTGTCGGTCGCTGTCGGGCCCTGTCGGGCCCTGTCGGGCTCTGTCGGGCCCTGTCGGGCTCTGTCGGGCTCTGTCGGGCCCTGTCGGGCTCTGTCGGGCTCTGTCAGGCTCTGTCGGGCTCTGTCGGGCTCTGTCGGGCTCCACTGGGCCCTGTCGGGCTCTGTCGGGGTCTGTCGGGCCCTGTCGGGCCCTGTCGGGCTCTGTCAGGCTCTGTCCAGGCTCTGTCGGGGTCTAATGGGCCCTGTCGGGCCCTGTCGGGCCCTGTCGGGCTCTACTGGGCTCTACTGGGCTCTGTCGGGCTCTGTCGGGCTCTGTCGGGCTCTACTGGGCTCTGTCGGGCCCTGTCGGGCCCTGTCGGGCCCTGTCGGGCTCTGTCGGGCCCTGTCGGGCTCTGTCGGGCTCTGTCGGGCTCTGTCGGGCTCTACTGGGCCCTGTCGGGCCCTGTCGGGCCCTGTCGGGCTCTGTTGGGCTCTGTCGGGCTCTGTCGGGCTCTACTGGGCTCTGTCGGGCCCTGTCGGGCCCTGTCGGGCTCTGTCGGGCTCTGTCGGGCCCTGTCGGGCCTGTCGGGCTCTGTCGGGCTCTGTCGGGCTCTACTGGGCTCTGTCGGGGCTCTGTCGGGCTCTGTCGGGCTCTGTCGGGCTCTGTCGGGCTCTCCTGGGCCCTGTCGGGCTCTGTCGGGCTGTGTCGGGCTCTGTCGGGTTCTGTCGGGCTCTACTGGGCTCTGTCGGGCTCTGTCGGGCTCTGTCGGGCTCTGTCGGGCTGTGTCGGGCCCTGTCGGGCTCTGTCGGGCTCTGTCGGGCTCTGTCGGGCTCTACTGGGCTCTGTCGGGCTCTGTCGGGCTCTGTCGGGCTCTGTCGGGCTCTACTGGGCCCTGTCGGGCTCTTTCGGGCTCTGTGGGGCCCTGTCGGGCTCTGTCGGGCTCTGTCGGGCTCTGTCGGGCCCTGTCGGGCTCTGTCGGGCCCTGTCGGGCCCTGTCGGGCTCTGTCGGGTTTGTCGGGCCCTGTCGGGCTCTGTCGGGCTCTGTCGGGCCCTGTCGGGCTCTACTGGGCCCTGTCGGGCTCTGTCGGGCTCTGTCGGGCCCTGTCGGGCTCTGTCGGGCCCTGTCGGGCCCTGTCGGGCCCTGTCGGGCTCTGTCGGGCCCTGTCGGGCCCTGTCGGGCTCTGTCGGGCCCTGTCGGGCTCTGTCGGGCTCTGTCAGGCTCTGTCGGGCTCTGTCGGGCTCTGTCGGGCTCCACTGGGCCCTGTCGGGCCCTGTCGGGGTCTGTCGGGCCCTGTCGGGCCCTGTCGGGCTCTGTCAGGCTCTGTCGGGCTCTGTCGGGCTCTAATGGGCCCTGTCGGGCCCTGTCGGGCCCTGTCGGGCTCTACTGGGCTCTACTGGGCTCTGTCGGGCTCTGTCGGGCTCTGTCGGGCTCTACTGGGCTCTGTCGGGCCCTGTCGGGCCCTGTCGGGCCCTGTCGGGCTCTGTCGGGCCCTGTCGGGCTCTGTCGGGCTCTGTCGGGCTCTGTCGGGCTCTACTGGGCCCTGTCGGGCCCTGTCGGGCCCTGTCGGGCTCTGTCGGGCTCTGTCGGGCTCTGTCGGGCTCTACTGGGCTCTGTCGGGCCCTGTCGGGCCCTGTCGGGCTCTGTCGGACTCTGTCGGGCCCTGTCGGGCCCTGTCGGGCTCTGTCGGGCTCTGTCGGGCTCTACTGGGCTCTGTCGGGCTCTGTCGGGCTCTGTCGGGCTCTGTCGGGCTCTCCTGGGCCCTGTCGGGCTCTGTCGGGCTGTGTCGGGCTCTGTCGGGCCCTGTCGGGCCCTGTCGGGCTCTGTCGGGCTCTGTCGGGCTCTGTCGGGCTCTACTGGGCTCTGTCGGGCTCTGTCGGGCTCTGTCGGGCTCTGTCGGGCTCTACTGGGCCCTGTCGGGCTCTTTCGGGCTCTGTGGGGCCCTGTCGGGCTCTGTCGGGCTCTGTCGGGCTCTGTCGGACCCTGTCGGGCTCTGTCGGGCCGTGTCGGGCCCTGTCGGGCTCTGTCGGGCTCTGTCGGGCCCTGTCGGGCTCTGTCGGGCTCTGTCGGGCCCTGTCGGGCTCTACTGGGCCCTGTCGGGCTCTGTCGGGCTCTGTCGGGCCCTGTCGGGCTCTGTCGGGCTCTGTCGGACCCTGTCGGGCTCTGTCGGGCTCTACTGGGCCCTGTCGGGCCCTGTCGGGCCCTGTCGGGCTCTGTCGGGCTCTGTCGGGCTCTGTCGGGCTCTACTGGGCTCTACTGGGCTCTGTCGGGCTCTGTCGGCCCTGTCGGGCTCTACTGGGCCCTGTCGGGCTCTGTCGGGCTCTGTCGGGCTCTGTCGGGCTCTGTCGGGCTCTGTCGGGCTCTACTGGGCTCTACTGGGCTCTGTCGGGCTCTACTGGGCCCTGTCGGGCTCTGTCGGGCTCTGTCGGGCTCTGTCGGGCCCTGTCGGGCTCTGTCGGGCTCTGTCGTGCCCTGTCGGGCTCTGTCGGGCTCTGTCGGGCCCTGTCGGGCTCTATCGGGCCCTGTCGGGCTCTGTCGGGCCCTGTCGGGCACTGTCGGGCTCTGTCGGGCTCTGTCGGGCCCTGTCGGGCTCTGTCGGGCTCTGTCGGGCTCTATCGGGCTCTACTGGGCCCTGTCAGGCTCTGTCGGGCCCTGTCGGGCCCTGTCGGGCCCTGTCGGGCTCTGTCGGGCTCTGTCGGGCTCTACTGGGCCCTGTCGGGCTCTGTCGGACTCTGTCGGGCCCTGTCGGGCCCTGTCGGGCTCTGTCAGGCTCTGTCGGGCTCTGTCGGGCTCTAATGGGCCCTGTCGGGCCCTGTCGGGCCCTGTCGGGCTCTACTGGGCTCTACTGGGCTCTGTCGGGCTCTTTCGGGCTCTACTGGGCCCTGTCGGGCCCTGTCGGGCCCTGTCGGGCTCTGTCGGGCTCTGTGGGGCTCTGTCGGGCTCTACTGGGCCCTGTCGGGCTCTGTCGGGCTCTGTTGGGCCCTGTCGGGCTCTGTCGGGCTCTGTCGGGCCCTGTCGGGCTCTGTCGGGCTCTGTCGGGCCCTGTCGGGCTCTGTCGGGCTCTGTCAGGCTCTGTCGGGCTCTGTCGGGCTCTGTCGGGCTCTGTCGGGCTCCACTGGGCCCTGTCGGGCTCTGTCGGGGTCTGTCGGGCCCTGTCGGGCCCTGTCGGGCTCTGTCAGGCTCTGTCAGGCTCTGTCGGGCTCTAATGGGCCCTGTCGGGCCCTGTCGGGCCCTGTCGGGCTCTACTGGGCTCTACTGGGCTCTGTCGGGCCCTGTCGGGCTCTGTCGGGCTCTACTGGGCTCTGTCGGGCCCTGTCGGGCCCTGTCGGGCTCTGTCGGGCCCTGTCGGGCTCTGTCGGGCTCTGTCGGGCTCTGTCGGGCTCTACTGGGCCCTGTCGGGCCCTGTCGGGGCCCTGTCGGGCTCTGTCGGGCTCTGTCGGGCTCTGTCGGGCTCTACTGGGCTCTGTCGGGCCCTGTCGGGCCCTGTCGGGCTCTGTCGGGCTCTGTCGGGCCCTGTCGGGCCCTGTCGGGCTCTGTCGGGCTCTGTCGGGCTCTGTCGGGCTCTACTGGGCTCTGTCGGGCTCTGTCGGGCTCTGTCGGGCTCTGTCGGGCTCTCCTGGGCCCTGTCGGCTCTGTCGGGCTGTGTCGGGCCCTGTCGGGCCCTGTCGGGCCCTGTCGGGCTCTGTCGGGCTCTGTCGGGCTCTACTGGGCTCTGTCGGGCTCTGTCGGGCTCTGTCGGGCTCTGTCGGGCTCTACTGGGCCCTGTCGGGCTCTTTCGGGCTCTGTGGGGCCCTGTCGGGCTCTGTCGGGCTCTGTCGGGCTCTGTCGGGCCTGTCGGGCTCTGTCGGGCCCTGTCGGGCCCTGTCGGGCTCTGTCGGGTTTGTCGGGCCCTGTCGGGCTCTGTCGGGCTCTGTCGGGCCCTGTCGGGCTCTACTGGGCCCTGTCGGGCTCTGTCGGGCTCTGTCGGGCCCTGTCGGGCTCTGTCGGGCTCTGTCGGGCCCTGTCGGGCCCTGTCGGGCCCTGTCGGGCCCTGTCGGGCCCTGTCGGGCTCTGTCGGGCCCTGTCGGGCTCTGTCGGGCTCTGTCGGGCTCTGTCGTGCCCTGTCGGGCTCTGTCGGGCTCCACTGGGCCCTGTCGCGCTCTGTCGGGGTCTGTCGGGCCCTGTCGGGCCCTGTCGGGCTCTGTCAGGCTCTGTCGGGCTCTGTCGGGCTCTAATGGGCCCTGTCGGGCCCTGTCGGGCCCTGTCGGGCTCTACTGGGCTCTACTGGGCTCTGTCGGGCTCTGTCGGGCTCTGTCGGGCTCTACTGGGCTCTGTCGGGCCCTGTCGGGCCCTGTCGGGCCCTGTCGGGCTCTGTCGGGCCCTGTCGGGCTCTGTCGGGCTCTGTCGGGCTCTGTCGGGCTCTACTGGGCCCTGTCGGGCCCTGTCGGGCCCTGTCGGGCTCTGTCGGGCTCTGTCGGGCTCTACTGGGCTCTGTCGGGCCCTGTCGGGCCCTGTCGGGCTCTGTCGGACTCTGTCGGGCCCTGTCGGGCCCTGTCGGGCTCTGTCGGGCTCTGTCGGGCTCTACTGGGCTCTGTCGGGCTCTGTCGGGCTCTGTCGGGCTCTGTCGGGCTCTCCTGGGCCCTGTCGGGCTCTGTCGGGCCGTGTCGGGCTCTGTCGGGCCCTGTCGGCTCTGTCGGGCTCTGTCGGGCTCTGTCGGGCTCTACTGGGCTCTGTCGGGCTCTGTCGGGCTCTGTCGGGCTCTGTCGGGCTCTACTGGGCCCTGTCTGGCTCTTTCGGGCTCTGTGGGGCCCTGTCGGGCTCTGTCGGGCTCTGTCGGGCTCTGTCGGACCCTGTCGGGCTCTCTCGGGCCCTGTCGGGCCCTGTCGGGCTCTGTCGGGCTCTGTCGGCCCTGTCGGGCTCTGTCGGGCTCTGTCGGGCCCTGTCGGGCTCTACTGGGCCCTGTCGGGCTCTGTCGGGCTCTGTCGGGCCCTGTCGGGCTCTGTCGGGCTCTGTCGGACCCTGTCGGGCTCTGTCGGGCTCTACTGGGCCCTTTCGGGCCCTGTCGGGCCCTGTCGGGCTCTGTCGGGCTCTGTCGGGCTCTGTCGGGCTCTACTGGGCTCTACTGGGCTCTGTCGGGCTCTACTGGGCCCTGTCGGGCTCTGTCGGGCTCTGTCGGGCTCTGTCGGGCCCTGTCGGGCTCTGTCGGGCTCTGTCGTGCCCTGTCGGGCTCTGTCGGGCTCTGTCGGGCCCTGTCGGGCTCTGTCGGGCCCTGTCGGGCTCTGTCGGGCCCTGTCGGGCCCTGTCGGGCTCTGTCGGGCTCTGTCGGGCCCTGTCGGGCTCTGTCGGGCTCTGTCGGGCTCTATCGGGCTCTACTGGGCCCTGTCGGGCTCTGTCGGGCCCTGTCGGGCCCTGTCGGGCCCTGTCGGGCTCTGTCGGGCCCTGTCGGGCTCTACTGGGCCCTGTCGGGCTCTGTCGGACTCTGTCGGGCCCTGTCGGGCCCTGTCGGGCTCTATCAGGCTCTGTCGGGCTCTGTCGGGCTCTAATGGGCCCTGTCGGGCCCTGTCGGGCCCTGTCGGGCTCTACTGGGCTCTACTGGGCTCTGTCGGGCTCTTTCGGGCTCTACTGGGCCCTGTCGGGCCCTGTCGGGCCCTGTCGGGCTCTGTCGGGCTCTGTCGGGCCCTGTCGGGCTCTGTCGGGCTCTGTCGGGCTCTGTCGGGCTCTACTGGGCTCTACTGGGCTCTGTCGGGCTCTGTCGGGCTCTACTGGGCCTGTCGGGCCCTGTCGGGCTCTATCGGGCTCTGTCGGGCTCTACTGGGCCCTGTCGGGCTCTGTCGGGCCCTGTCGGGCTCTGTCGGGCTCTGTCGGGCCCTGTCGGGCCCTGTCGGGCTCTGTCGGGCCCTGTCGGGCTCTGTCGGGGCTCTGTCGGGCTCTACTGGGCTCTGTCGGGCTCTGTCGGGCTCTGTCGGGCTCTACTGGGCCCTGTCGGGCTCTGTCGGGCTCTGTCGGGCTCTGTCGGGCTCTGTCGGGCCCTGTCGGGCTCTGTCGGGCCCTGTCGGGCTCTGTCGGGCTCTGTCAGGCTCTGTCGGGCTCTGTCGGGCTCTGTCGGGCTCCACTGGGCCCTGTCGGCCTCTGTCGGGCTCTGTCGGGCCCTGTCGGGCCCTGTCGGGCTCTGTCAGGCTCTGTCGGGCTCTGTCGGGGCTCTAATGGGCCCTGTCGGGCCCTGTCGGGCCCTGTCGGGCTCTACTGGGCTCTACTGGGCTCTGTCGGGCTCTTTCGGGCTCTACTGGGCCCTGTCGGGCCCTGTCGGGCCCTGTCGTGCTCTGTCGGGCCCTGTCGGGCCCTCTCGGGCTCTGTCGGGCTCTGTCGGGCTCTGTCGGGCCCTGTCGGGCTCTGTCGGGCTCTGTCGGGCTCTGTCGGGCTCTACTGGGCTCTACTGGGCTCTGTCGGGCTCTGTCGGGCTCTACTGGGCCCTGTCGGGCCTGTCGGGCTCTATCGGGCTCTGTCGGGCTCTACTGGGCCCTGTCGGGCTCTGTCGGGCCCTGTCGGGCTCTGTCGGGCTCCACTGGGCTCTGTCGGGCCCTGTCGGGCTCTGTCGGGCCCTGTCGGGCCCTGTCGGGCTCTGTCGGGCCCTGTCGGGCTCTGTCGGGCTCTGTCGGGCTCTGTCGGGCTCTACTGGGCTCTGTCGGGCTCTGTCGGGCTCTGTCGGCCTCTGTCGGGCTCTACTGGGCCCTGTCGGGCTCTGTCGGGCTCTGTCGGGCCCTGTCGGCTCTGTCGGGCTCTGTCGGCCCTGTCGGGCTCTGTCGGGCTCTGTCGGGCTCTGTCGGGCTCTACTGGGCCCTGTCGGGCTCTGTCGGGCTCTGTCGGGCTCTGTCGGGCCCTGTTGGGCTCTGTCGGGCTCTACTGGGCCCTGTCGGGCCTGTCGGGCTCTGTCGGGCTCTGTCGGGCCCTGTCGGGCTCTGTCGGGCTCTGTCGGGTTCTGTCGGGCTCTGTCGGGTTCTGTCGGGCTCTGTCGGGCTCTGTCGGGCTCTGTCGGGTTCTGTCGGGCTCTGTCGGGCTCTGTCGGGCTCTACTGGGCTCTGTCGGGCCCTGTCGGGCCCTGTCGGGCTCTGTCGGGCTCTGTCGGGCTCTGTCGGGCTCTACTGGGCCCTGTCGGGCCCTGTCGGGCCCTGTCGGGCTCTGTCGGGCTCTGTCGGGCCCTGTCGGGCTCTGTCGGGCTCTATCGGGCTCTGTCGGGCTCTACTGGGCTCTACTGGGCTCTGTCGGGCTCTGTCGGGCTCTACTGGGCCCTGTAGGGCCCCTGTCGGGCCCTGACGGTCTCTGTCGGGCTCTACTGGGCTCTGTCGGGCTCTGTCGGGCCCTGTCGGGCTCTGTCGGGCTCTGTCGGGCTCTACTGGGCTCTGTCGGGCTCTGTCGGGCTTTGTCGGGCTCTACTGGGCCCTGTCGGGCTCTGTCGGGCCCTGTCGGGCTCTGTCGGGCCCTGTCGGGCTCTGTCGGGCTCTGTCGGGCCCTGTCGGGCTCTGTCGGGCTCTGTCGGGCTCTACTGGGCTCTGTCGGGTTCTACTGGGCTCTACTGGGCCCTGTCGGGCTCTGTCGGGCTCTGTCGGGCTCTACTGGGCTCTGTCGGGCCCTGTAGGGCTCTGTCGGGCTCTGTCGGGCCCTGTCGGGACCTGTCGGGCTCTGTCGGGCTCTGTCGGTCCCTGTCGGGCTCTGTCGGGCTCTGTCGGGTTCTACTGGGCTCTACTGGGCCCTGTCGGGCTCTGTCGGGCTCGGTCGGGCCCTGTCGGGCCCTGTCGGGCCCTGTCGGGCTCTGTCGGGCTCTGTCGGGCTGTATCGGGCTCTATCGGGCTCTACTGGGCTCTACTGGGCTCTGTCGGGCTCTGTCGGGCTCTGTCGGGCTCTACTGGGCCCTGTCGGGCTCTGTCGGGCTCTGTCGGGCTCTGTCGGGCTCTGTCGGGCTCTACTGGGCCCTATCGGGCCCTGTCGGGCTCTGTCGTGCCCTGTCGGGCCCTGTCGGGCTCTGTCGGGCCCTGTCGGGCCCTGTCGGGCTCTGTCGGGCTCTGTCGGGCTCTGTCGGGCTCTACTGGGCCCTGTCGGGCCCTGTCGGGCCCTGTCGGGCTCTGTCGGGCTCTGTCGGGATCTGTCGGGCTCTACTGGGCTCTGTCAGGCCCTGTCGGGCCCTGTCGGGCTCTGTCGGGCTCTGTCGGGCCCTGTCGGGCCCTGTCGGGCTCTGTCGGGCTCTACTGGGCTCTGTCGGGCTCTGTCGGGCTTTGTCGGGCTCTGTCGGGCTCTACTGGGCCCTGTCGGGCTCTGTCGGGCCCTGTCGGGCCCTGTCGGGCTCTGTCGGGCTCTGTCGGGCTCTACTGGGCTCTGTCGGGTTCTACTGGGCTCTACTGGGCTCTGTCGGGCTCTGTCGGGCCCTGTCGGTCTCTGTCGGGCTCTGTCGGGCCCTGTCGGGACCTGTCGGGCTCTGTCGGGCTCTGTCGGTCCCTGTCGGGCTCTGTCGGGCTCTGTCGGGCTCTGTCGGGCTCTACTGGGCCCTGTCGGGCTCTGTCGGGCTCTGTCGGCTCTGTCGGGCCCTGTCGGGCTCTGTCGGGCTCTGTCGGGCTGTGTCGGGCTCTGTCGGGCTCTACTGGGCTCTACTGGGCTCTGTCGGGCTCTGTCGGGCTCTGTCGGGCTCTACTGGGCCCTGTCGGGCCCTGTCGGGCTCTGTCGGGCTCTGTCGGGCTCTGTCGGGCTCTACTGGGCCCTGTCGGGCCCTGTCGGGCTCTGTCGGGCTCTGTCGGGCTCTGTCGGGCTCTACTGGGCTCTGTCGGGCTCTGTTGGGTTCTGTCGGGCTCTGTCGGGCTCTGTCGGGCTCTGTCGGGCTCTACTGGGCCCTGTCGGGCCCTGTCGGGCTCTGTCGGGCTCTGTCGGGCTCTGTCGGGCTCTACTGGGCTCTGTCGGGCTCCACTGGGCCCTGTCGGGCTCTGTCGGGGTCTGTCGGGCCCTGTCGGGCCCTGTCGGGCTCTGTCAGGCTCTGTCGGGCTCTGTCGGGCTCTAATGGGCCCTGTCGGGCCCTGTCGGGCCCTGTCGGGCTCTACTGGGCTCTACTGGGCTCTGTCGGGCTCTGTCGGGCTCTACTGGGCTCTGTCGGGCCCTGTCGGGCCCTGTCGGGCCCTGTCGGGCCCTGTCGGGCTCTGTCGGGCCCTGTCGGGCTCTGTCGGGCTCTGTCGGGCTCTGTCGGGTTCTACTGGGCCCTGTCGGGCCCTGTCGGGCCCTGTCGGGCTCTGTCGGGCGATGTCGGGCTCTGTCGGGCTCTACTGGGCTCTGTCGGGCCCTGTCGGGCCCTGTCGGGCTCTGTCGGACTCTGTCGGGCCCTGTCGGGCCCTGTCGGGCTCTGTCGGGCTCTGTCGCGCTCTACTGGGCTCTGTCGGGCTCTGTCGGGCTCTGTCGGGCTCTGTCGGGCTCTCCTGGGCCCTGTCGGGCTCTGTCGGGCTGTGTCGGGCTCTGTCGGGCCCTGTCGGGCCCTGTCGGTCTCTGTCGGGCTCTGTCGGGCTCTGTCGGGCTCTACTGGGCTCTGTCGGGCTCTGTCGGGCTCTGTCGGGCTCTGTCGGGCTCTACTGGGCCCTGTCGGGCTCTTTCGGGCTCTGTGGGGCCCTGTCGGGCTCTGTCGGGCTCTGTCGGGCTCTGTCGGACCCTGTCGGGCTCTGTCGGGCCCTGTCGGGCCCTGTCGGGCTCTGTCGGGGTCTGTCGGGCCCTGTCGGGCCCTGTCGGGCTCTACTGGGCCCTGTCGGGCTCTACTGGGCCCTGTCGGGCTCTGTCGGGCTCTGTCGGGCCCTGTCGGGCTCTGTCGGGCTCTGTCGGACCCTGTCGGGCTCTGTCGGGCTCTACTGGGCCCTGTCGGGCCCTGTCGGGCCCTGTCGGGCTCTGTCGGGCTCTGTCGGGCTCTGTCGGGCTCTACTGGGCTCTACTGGGCTCTGTCGGGCTCTACTGGGCCCTGTCGGGCTCTGTCGGGCTCTGTCGGGCTCTGTCGGGCCCTGTCGGGCTCTGTCGGGCTCTGTCGTGCCCTGTCGGGCTCTGTCGGGCTCTGTCGGGCCCTGTCGGGCTCTATCGGGCCCTGTCGGGCTCTGTCGGGCCCTGTCGGGCCCTGTCGGGCTCTGTCGGGCTCTGTCGGGCTCTGTCGGGCCCTGTCGGGCTCTGTCGGGCTCTGTCGGGCTCTATCGGGCTCTACTGGGCCCTGTCGGGCTCTGTCGGGCCCTGTCGGGCCCTGTCGGGCCCTGTCGGGCTCTGTCGGGCTCTGTCGGGCTCTACTGGGCCCTGTCGGGCTCTGTCGTACTCTGTCGGGCCCTGTCGGGCCCTGTCGGGCTCTGTCAGACTCTGTCGGGCTCTGTCGGGCTCTAATGGGCCCTGTCGGGCCCTGTCGGGCCCTGTCGGGCTCTACTGGGCTCTACTGGGCTCTGTCGGGCTCTTTCGGGCTCTACTGGGCCCTGTCGGGCCCTGTCGGGCCCTGTCGGGCTCTGTCGGGCTCTGTCGGGCCCTGTCGGGCTCTGTCGGGCTCTGTCGGGCTCTGTCGGGCTCTACTGGGCTCTACTGGGCTCTGTCGGGCTCTGTCGGGCTCTACTGGGCCCTGTCGGGCCCTGTCGGGCTCTATCGGGCTCTGTCGGGCTCTACTGGGCCCTGTCGGGCTCTGTCGGGCCCTGTCGGGCTCTGTCGGGCTCTGTCGGGCCCTGTCGGGCCCTGTCGGGCTCTGTCGGGCCCTGTCGGGCTCTGTCGGGCTCTGTCGGGCTCTGTCGGGCTCTGTCGGGCTCTGTCGGGCTCTGTCGGGCTCTGTCGGGCTCTACTGGGCCCTGTCGGGCTCTGTCGGGCTCTGTCGGGCCCTGTCGGGCCCTGTCGGGCTCTGTCGGGCCCTGTCGGGCTCTGTCGGGCCCTGTCGGGCTCTGTCGGGCTCTGTCAGGCTCTGTCGGGCTCTGTCGGGCTCTGTCGGGCTCCACTGGGCCCTGTCGGCCTCTGTCGGGCTCTGTCGGGCCCTGTCGGGCCCTGTCGGGCTCTGTCAGGCTCTGTCGGGCTCTGTCGGGCTCTAATGGGCCCTGTCGGGCCCTGTCGGGCCCTGTCGGGCTCTACTGGGCTCTACTGGGCTCTGTCGGGCTCTTTCGGGCTCTACTGGGCTCTGTCGGGCCCTGTCGGGCCCTGTCGTGCTCTGTCGGGCCCTGTCGGGCCCTCTCGGGCTCTGTCGGGCTCTGTCGGGCTCTGTCGGGCCCTGTCGGGCTCTGTCGGGCTCTGTCGGGCTCTGTCGGGCTCTACTGGGCTCTACTGGGCTCTGTCGGGCTCTGTCGGGCTCTACTGGGCCCTGTCGGGCCCTGTCGGGCTCTATCGGGCTCTGTCGGGCTCTACTGGGCCCTGTCGGGCTCTGTCGGGCCCTGTCGGGCTCTGTCGGGCTCCACTGGGCTCTGTCGGGCCCTGTCGGGCCCTGTCGGGCCCTGTCGGGCCCTGTCGGGCTCTGTCGAGCCCTGTCGGCCTCTGTCGGGCTCTGTCGGGCTCTGTCGGGCTCTACTGGGCTCTGTCGGGCTCTGTCGGGCTCTGTCGGCCTCTGTCGGGCTCTACTGGGCCCTGTCGGGCTCTGTCGGGCCCTGTCGGGCTCTGTCGGGCTCTGTCGGGCCCTGTCGGGCTCTGTCGGGCTCTGTCGGGCTCTGTCGGGCTCTACTGGGCCCTGTCGGGCTCTGTCGGGCTCTGTCGGGCTCTGTCGGGCCCTGTTGGGCTCTGTCGGGCTCTACTGGGCCCTGTCGGGCCCTGTCGGGCTCTGTCGGGCTCTGTCGGGCCCTGTCGGGCTCTGTCGGGTTCTGTCGGGTTCTGTCGGGCTCTGTCGGGTTCTGTCGGGCTCTGTCGGGCTCTGTCGGGCTCTGTCGGGTTCTGTCGGGCTCTGTCGGGCTCTGTCGGGCTCTACTGGGCTCTGTCGGGCCCTGTCGGGCCCTGTCGGGCCCTGTCGGGCTCTGTCGGGCTCTGTCGGGCTCTGTCGGGCTCTACTGGGCCCTGTCGGGCCCTGTCGGGCCCTGTCGGGCTCTGTCGGGCTCTGTCGGGCCCTGTCGGGCTCTGTCGGGCTCTGTCGGGCTCTGTCGGGCTCTACTGGGCTCTACTGGGCTCTGTCGGGCTCTGTCGGGCTCTACTGGGCCCTGTCGGGCCCTGTCGGGCCCTGACGGTCTCTGTCGGGCTCTACTGGGCTCTGTCGGGCTCTGTCGGGCCCTGTCGGGCTCTGTCGGGCTCTGTCGGGCTCTACTGGGCTCTGTCGGGCTCTGTCGGGCTTTGTCGGGCTCTACTGGGCCCTGTCGGGCTCTGTCGGGCCCTGTCGGGCTCTGTCGGGCCCTGTCGGGCTCTGTCGGGCTCTGTCGGGCCCTGTCGGGCTCTGTCGGGCTCTGTCGGGCTCTACTGGGCTCTGTCGGGTTCTACTGGGCTCTGTCGGGCTCTGTCGGGCTCTGTCGGGCTCTGTCGGGCTCTACTGGGCCCTGTCGGGCCCTGTAGGGCTCTGTCGGGCTCTGTCGGGCCCTGTCGGGACCTGTCGGGCTCTGTCGGGCTCTGTCGGTCCCTGTCGGGCTCTGTCGGGCTCTGTCGGGTTCTACTGGGCTCTACTGGGCCCTGTCGGGCTCTGTCGGGCTCGGTCGGGCCCTGTCGGGCTCTGTCGGGCCCTGTCGGGCTCTGTCGGGCTCTGTCGGGCTGTATCGGGCTCTATCGGGCTCTACTGGGCTCTACTGGGCTCTGTCGGGCTCTGTCGGGCTCTGTCGGGCTCTACTGGGCCCTGTCGGGCTCTGTCGGGCTCTGTCGGGCTCTGTCGGGCTCTGTCGGGCTCTACTGGGCCCTATCGGGCCCTGTCGGGCTCTGTCGTGCCCTGTCGGGCCCTGTCGGGCTCTGTCGGGCCCTGTCGGGCTCTGTCGGGCCCTGTCGGGCCCTGTCGGGCTCTGTCGGGCCCTGTCGGGCTCTGTCGGGCTCTACTGGGCCCTGTCGGGCCCTGTCGGGCCCTGTCGGGCTCTGTCGGGCTCTGTCGGGATCTGTCGGGCTCTACTGGGCTCTGTCAGGCCCTGTCGGGCCCTGTCGGGCTCTGTCGGGCTCTGTCGGGCCCTGTCGGGCCCTGTCGGGCTCTGTCGGGCTCTACTGGGCTCTGTCGGGCTCTGTCGGGCTTTGTCGGGCTCTGTCGGGCTCTACTGGGCCCTGTCGGGCTCTGTCGGGCCCTGTCGGGCCCTGTCGGGCTCTGTCGGGCTCTGTCGGGCTCTACTGGGCTCTGTCGGGTTCTACTGGGCTCTACTGGGCTCTGTCGGGCTCTGTCGGTCCCTGTCGGTCTCTGTCGGGCTCTGTCGGGCCCTGTCGGGACCTGTCGGGCTCTGTCGGGCTCTGTCGGTCCCTGTCGGGCTCTGTCGGGCTCTGTCGGGCTCTGTCGGGCTCTACTGGGCCCTGTCGGGCTCTGTCGGGCTCTGTCGGGCTCTGTCGGGCCCTGTCGGGCTCTGTCGGGCTCTGTCGGGCTGTGTCGGGCTCTGTCGGGCTCTACTGGGCTCTACTGGGCTCTGTCGGGCTCTGTCGGGCTCTGTCGGGCTCTACTGGGCCCTGTCGGGCCCTGTCGGGCTCTGTCGGGCTCTGTCGGGCTCTGTCGGGCTCTACTGGGCCCTGTCGGGCCCTGTCGGGCTCTGTCGGGCTCTGTCGGGCTCTGTCGGGCTCTACTGGGCTCTGTCGGGCTCTGTCGGGTTCTGTCGGGCTCTGTCGGGCTCTGTCGGGCTCTACTGGGCCCTGTCGGGACCTGTCGGGCCCTGTCGGGCTCTGTCGGGCTCTGTCGGGCTCTACTGGGCTCTGTCGGGCTCTGTCGGGTTCTGTCGGGCTCTGTCGGGCTCTGTCGGGCCGTGTCGGGCTCTGGCGGGCCCTGTCGGGCCCTGTCGGGCCCTGTCGGGCTCTGTCGGGCTCTGTCGGGCCCTGTCGGGCTCTGTCGGGCTCTGTCGGGCTCTGTCGGGCTCTACTGGGCCCTGTCGGGCCCTGTCGGGCCCTGTCGGGCTCTGTCGGGCTCTGTCGGGCTCTGTCGGGCTCTACTGGGCTCTGTCGGGCTCTGTCGGGCTCTGTCGGGCTCTGTCGGGCTCTGTCGGGCTCTACTGGGCCCTGTCGGGCTCTGTCGGGCTCTGTCGGGCTCTGTCGGGCCCTGTCGGGCCCTGTCGGGCTCTGTCGGGCTCTGTCGGGCCCTGTCGGGCTCTACTGGGCTCTGTCGGGCTCTGTCGGGCTCTGTCGGGCTCTACTGGGCCCTGTCGGGCTCTGTCGGGCTCTGTCGGGCCCTGTCGGGACCTGTCGGGCTCTGTCGGGCTCTGTCGGTCCCTGTCGGGCTCTGTCGGGCTCTGTCGGGCTCTGTCGGGTTCTACTGGGCCCTGTCGGGCTCTGTCGGGCTCTGTCGGGCCCTGTCGGGCTCTGTCGGGCCCTGTCGGGCTCTGTCGGGCTCTGTCGGGCTGTATCGGGCTCTATCGGGCTCTACTGGGCTCTACTGGGCTCTGTCGGGCTCTGTCGGGCCCTGTCGGGCTCTGTCGGGCTCTGTCGGGCCCTGTCGGGCTCTGTCGGGCTCTGTTGGGCTCTGTCGGGCTCTACTGGGCCCTATCGGGCCCTGTCGGGCTCTGTCGTGCCCTGTGGGGCCCTGTCGGGCTCTGTCGGGCCCTGTCGGGCTCTGTCGGGCCCTGTCGGGCCCTGTCGGGCTCTGTCGGGCTCTGTCGGGCCCTGTCGGGCTCTGTCGGGCTCTGTCGGGCTCTGTCGGGCTCTACTGGGCCCTGTCGGGCCCTGTCGGGCCCTGTCGGGCTCTGTCGGGCTCTGTCGGGCTCTGTCGGGCTCTACTGGGCTCTGTCGGGCCCTGTCGGGCCCTGTCGGGCTCTGTCGGGCTCTACTGGGCTCTGTCGGGCTCTGTCGGGCTTTGTCGGGCTCTGTCGGGCTCTACTGGGCCCTGTCGGGCTCTGTCGGGCCCTGTCGGGCTCTGTCGGGCTGTGTCGGGCCCTGTCGGGCTCTGTCGGGCTCTGTCGGGCTCTGTCGGGCTCTACTGGGCTCTGTCGGGTTCTACTGGGCTCTACTGGGCCCTGTCGGGCTCTGTCGGGCTCTGTCGGGCCCTGTCGGGCTCTATCGGGCCCTGTCGGGCTCTGTCGGGCTCTGTCGGGCTCTACTGGGCTCTACTGGGCTCTGTCGGGCTCTGTCGGGCTCTACTGGGCCCTGTCGGGCCCTGTCGGGCCCTGACGGTCTCTGTCGGGCTCTACTGGGCTCTGTCGGGCTCTGTCGGGCCCTGTCGGGCTCTGTCGGGCTCTGTCGGGCTCTACTGGGCTCTGTCGGGCTCTGTCGGGCTTTGTCGGGCTCTACTGGGCCCTGTCGGGCTCTGTCGGGCCCTGTCGGGCTCTGTCGGGCCCTGTCGGGCTCTGTCGGGCTCTGTCGGGCCCTGTCGGGCTCTGTCGGGCTCTGTCGGGCTCTACTGGGCTCTGTCGGGTTCTACTGGGCTCTACTGGGCCCTGTCGGGCTCTGTCGGGCTCTGTCGGGCTCTGTCGGGCTCTACTGGGCTCTGTCGGGCCCTGTAGGGCTCTGTCGGGCTCTGTCGGGCCCTGTCGGGACCTGTCGGGCTCTGTCGGGCTCTGTCGGTCCCTGTCGGGCTCTGTCGGGCTCTGTCGGGCTCTGTCGGGTTCTACTGGGCTCTACTGGGCCCTGTCGGGCTCTGTCGGGCTCGGTCGGGCCCTGTCGGGCTCTGTCGGGCCCTGTCGGGCTCTGTCGGGCTCTGTCGGGCTGTATCGGGCTCTATCGGGCTCTACTGGGCTCTACTGGGCTCTGTCGGGCTCTGTCGGGCTCTGTCGGGCTCTACTGGGCCCTGTCGGGCTCTGTCGGGCTCTGTCGGGCTCTGTCGGGCTCTGTCGGGCTCTACTGGGCCCTATCGGGCCCTGTCGGGCTCTGTCGTGCCCTGTCGGGCCCTGTCGGGCTCTGTCGGGCCCTGTCGGGCTCTGTCGGGCCCTGTCGGGCCCTGTCGGGCTCTGTCGGGCTCTGTCGGGATCTGTCGGGCTCTACTGGGCTCTGTCAGGCCCTGTCGGGCCCTGTCGGGCTCTGTCGGGCTCTGTCGGGCCCTGTCGGGCCCTGTCGGGCTCTGTCGGGCTCTACTGGGCTCTGTCGGGCTCTGTCGGGCTTTGTCGGGCTCTGTCGGGCTCTACTGGGCCCTGTCGGGCTCTGTCGGGCCCTGTCGGGCCCTGTCGGGCTCTGTCGGGCTCTGTCGGGCTCTACTGGGCCCTGTCGGGCTCTGTCGGGCTCTGTCGGGCCCTGTCGGTCTCTGTCGGGCTCTGTCGGGCCCTGTCGGGACCTGTCGGGCTCTGTCGGGCTCTGTCGGTCCCTGTCGGGCTCTGTCGGGCTCTGTCGGGCTCTGTCGGGCTCTACTGGGCCCTGTCGGGCTCTGTCGGGCTCTGTCGGGCTCTGTCGGGCCCTGTCGGGCTCTGTCGGGCACTGTCGGGCTCTGTCGGGCTCTACTGGGCTCTACTGGGCTCTGTCGGGCTCTGTCGGGCTCTGTCGGGCTCTGTCGGGCTCTACTGGGCCCTGTCGGGCCCTGTCGGGCTCTGTCGGGCTCTGTCGGGCTCTGTCGGGCTCTACTGGGCCCTGTCGGGCCCTGTCGGGCTCTGTCGGGCTCTGTCGGGCTCTGTCGGGCTCTACTGGGCTCTGTCGGGCTCTGTCGGTTTCTGTCGGGCTCTGTCGGGCTCTGTCGGGCTCTACTGGGCCCTGTCGGGCCCTGTCGGGCCCTGTCGGGCTCTGTCGGGCTCTGTCGGGCTCTGTCGGGCTCTACTGGGCTCTGTCGGGCTCTGTCGGGCTCTGTCGGGCTCCACTGGGCCCTGTCGGGCTCTGTCGGGGTCTGTCGGGCCCTGTCGGGCCCTGTCGGGCTCTGTCAGGCTCTGTCGGGCTCTGTCGGGCTCTAATGGGCCCTGTCGGGCCCTGTCGGGCCCTGTCGGGCTCTACTGGGCTCTACTGGGCTCTGTCGGGCTCTGTCGGGCTCTGTCGGGCTCTACTGGGCTCTGTCGGGCCCTGTCGGGCCCTGTCGGGCCCTGTCGGGCTCTGTCGGGCCCTGTCGGGCTCTGTCGGGCTCTGTCGGGCTCTGTCGGGCTCTACTGGGCCCTGTCGGGCCCTGTCGGGCCCTCTCGGGCTCTGTCGGGCTCTGTCGGGCTCTGTCGGGCTCTACTGGGCTCTGTCGGGCCCTGTCGGGCCCTGTCGGGCTCTGTCGGACTCTGTCGGGCCCTGTCGGGCCCTGTCGGGCTCTGTCGGGCTCTGTCGGGCTCTACTGGGCTCTGTCGGGCCCTGTCGGGCTCTGTCGGGCTCTGTCGGGCTCTGTCGGGCTCTACTGGGCTCTGTCGGGCCCTGTCGGGCCCTGTCGGGCTCTGTCGGACTCTGTCGGGCCCTGTCGGGCCCTGTCGGGCTCTGTCGGGCTCTGTCGGGCTCTACTGGGCTCTGTCGGGCTCTGTCGGGCTCTGTCGGGCTCTGTCGGGCTCTCCTGGGCCCTGTCGGGCTCTGTCGGGCTGTGTCGGGCTCTGTCGGGCCCTGTCGGGCCCTGTCGGTCTCTGTCGGGCTCTGTCGGGCTCTGTCGGGCTCTACTGGGCTCTGTCGGGCTCTGTCGGGCTCTGTCGGGCTCTGTCGGGCTCTACTGGGCCCTGTCGGGCTCTTTCGGGCTCTGTGGGGCCCTGTCGGGCTCTGTCGGGCTCTGTCGGACCCTGTCGGGCTCTGTCGGGCCCTGTCGGGCCCTGTCGGGCTCTGTCGGGCTCTGTCGGGCCCTGTCGGGCTCTGTCGGGCTCTGTCGGGCCCTGTCGGGCTCTACTGGGCCCTGTCGGGCTCTGTCGGGCTCTGTCGGGCCCTGTCGGGCTCTGTCGGGCTCTGTCGGACCCTGTCGGGCTCTGTCGGGCTCTACTGGGCCCTGTCGGGCCCTGTCGGGCCCTGTCGGGCTCTGTCGGGCTCTGTCGGGCTCTGTCGGGCTCTACTGGGCTCTACTGGGCTCTGTCGGGCTCTACTGGGCCCTGTCGGGCTCTGTCGGGCTCTGTCGGGCTCTGTCGGGCCCTGTCGGGCTCTGTCGGGCTCTGTCGGACCCTGTCGGGCTCTGTCGGGCTCTACTGGGCCCTGTCGGGCCCTGTCGGGCCCTGTCGGGCTCTGTCGGGCTCTGTCGGGCTCTGTCGGGCTCTACTGGGCTCTACTGGGCTCTGTCGGGCTCTACTGGGCCCTGTCGGGCTCTGTCGGGCTCTGTCGGGCTCTGTCGGGCTCTGTCGGGCTCTACTGGGCCCTGTCGGGCTCTGTCGGGCTCTGTCGGGCTCTGTCGGGCCCTGTCGGGCTCTGTCGGGCACTGTCGGGCTGTGTCGGGCTCTGTCGGGCTCTACTGGGCTCTACTGGGCTCTGTCGGGCTCTGTCGGGCTCTGTCGGGCTCTACTGGGCCCTGTCGGGCCCTGTCGGGCTCTGTCGGGCTCTGTCGGGCTCTGTCGGGCTCTACTGGGCCCTGTCGGGCCCTGTCGGGCTCTGTCGGGCTCTGTCGGGCTCTGTCGGGCTCTACTGGGCTCTGTCGGGCTCTGTCGGGTTCTGTCGGGCTCTGTCGGGCTCTGTCGGGCTCTACTGGGCCCTGTCGGGCCCTGTCGGGCCCTGTCGGGCTCTGTCGGGCTCTGTCGGGCTCTGTCGGGCTCTACTGGGCTCTGTCGGGCTCTGTCGGGCTCTGTCGGGCTCCACTGGGCCCTGTCGGGCTCTGTCGGGGTCTGTCGGGCCCTGTCGGGCCCTGTCAGGCTCTGTCGGGCTCTGTCGGGCTCTAATGGGCCCTGTCGGGCCCTGTCGGGCCCTGTCGGGCTCTACTGGGCTCTACTGGGCTCTGTCGGGCTCTGTCGGGCTCTGTCGGGCTCTACTGGGCTCTGTCGGGCCCTGTCGGGCCCTGTCGGGCCCTGTCGGGCTCTGTCGGGCCCTGTCGGGCTCTGTCGGGCTCTGTCGGGCTCTGTCGGGCTCTACTGGGCCCTGTCGGGCCCTGTCGGGCCCTCTCGGGCTCTGTCGGGCTCTGTCGGGCTCTGTCGGGCTCTACTGGGCTCTGTCGGGCCCTGTCGGGCCCTGTCGGGCTCTGTCGGACTCTGTCGGGCTCTGTCGGGCTCTACTGGGCCCTGTCGGGCTCTGTCGGGCCCTGTCGGGCCCTGTCGGGCTCTGTCGGGCTCTGTCGGGCCCTGTCGGGCCCTGTCGGGCTCTGTCGGGCTCTGTCGGGCTCTGTCGGGCTCTACTGGGCTCTGTCGGGCCCTGTCGGGCTCTGTCGGGCTCTGTCGGGCTCTGTCGGGCTCTACTGGGCTCTGTCGGGCCCTGTAGGGCTCTGTCGGGCTCTGTCGGGCCCTGTCGGGACCTGTCGGGCTCTGTCGGGCTCTGTCGGTCCCTGTCGGGCTCTGTCGGGCTCTGTCGGGTTCTACTGGGCTCTACTGGGCCCTGTCGGGCTCTGTCGGGCTCGGTCGGGCCCTGTCGGGCTCTGTCGGGCCCTGTCGGGCTCTGTCGGGCTCTGTCGGGCTGTATCGGGCTCTATCGGGCTCTACTGGGCTCTACTGGGCTCTGTCGGGCTCTGTCGGGCTCTGTCGGGCTCTACTGGGCCCTGTCGGGCTCTGTCGGGCTCTGTCGGGCTCTGTCGGGCTCTGTCGGGCTCTACTGGGCCCTATCGGGCCCTGTCGGGCTCTGTCGTGCCCTGTCGGGCCCTGTCGGGCTCTGTCGGGCCCTGTCGGGCTCTGTCGGGCCCTGTCGGGCCCTGTCGGGCTCTGTCGGGCTCTGTCGGGCTCTGTCGGGCTCTACTGGGCCCTGTCGGGCCCTGTCGGGCCCTGTCGGGCTCTGTCGGGCTCTGTCGGGATCTGTCGGGCTCTACTGGGCTCTGTCAGGCCCTGTCGGGCCCTGTCGGGCTCTGTCGGGCTCTGTCGGGCCCTGTCGGGCCCTGTCGGGCTCTGTCGGGCTCTACTGGGCTCTGTCGGGCTCTGTCGGGCTTTGTCGGGCTCTGTCGGGCTCTACTGGGCCCTGTCGGGCTCTGTCGGGCCCTGTCGGGCCCTGTCGGGCTCTGTCGGGCTCTGTCGGGCTCTACTCGGCTCTGTCGGGTTCTACTGGGCTCTACTGGGCTCTGTCGGGCCCTGTCGGGCCCTGTCGGTCTCTGTCGGGCTCTGTCGGGCCCTGTCGGGACCTGTCGGGCTCTGTCGGGCTCTGTCGGTCCCTGTCGGGCTCTGTCGGGCTCTGTCGGGCTCTGTCGGGCTCTACTGGGCCCTGTCGGGCTCTGTCGGGCTCTGTCGGGCTCTGTCGGGCCCTGTCGGGCTCTGTCGGGCTCTGTCGGGCTGTGTCGGGCTCTGTCGGGCTCTACTGGGCTCTACTGGGCTCTGTCGGGCTCTGTCGGGCTCTGTCGGGCTCTACTGGGCCCTGTCGGGCCCTGTCGGGCTCTGTCGGGCTCTGTCGGGCTCTGTCGGGCTCTACTGGGCCCTGTCGGGCCCTGTCGGGCTCTGTCGGGCTCTGTCGGGCTCTGTCGGGCTCTACTGGGCTCTGTCGGGCTCTGTCGGGTTCTGTCGGGCTCTGTCGGGCTCTGTCGGGCTCTACTGGGCCCTGTCGGGCCCTGTCGGGCCCTGTCGGGCTCTGTCGGGCTCTGTCGGGCTCTGTCGGGCTCTACTGGGCTCTGTCGGGCTCTGTCGGGCTCTGTCGGGCTCTGTCGGGCTCTGTCGGGCCCTGTCGGGCTCTGTCGGGCCCTGTCGGGCCCTGTCGGGCCCTGTCGGGCTCTGTCGGGCTCTGTCGGGCCCTGTCGGGCTCTGTCGGGCTCTGTCGGGCTCTGTCGGGCTCTACTGGGCCCTGTCGGGCCCTGTCGGGCCCTGTCGGGCTCTGTCGGGCTCTGTCGGGCTCTGTCGGGCTCTACTGGGCTCTGTCGGGCTCTGTCGGGCTCTGTCGGGCTCTGTCGGGCTCTACTGGGCCCTGTCGGGCTCTGTCGGGCTCTGTCGGGCTCTGTCGGGCCCTGTCGGGCCCTGTCGGGCTCTGTCGGGCTCTGTCGGGCCCTGTCGGGCTCTACTGGGCTCTGTCGGGCTCTGTCGGGCTCTACTGGGCCCTGTCGGGCTCTGTCGGGCTCTGTCGGGCTCTGTCGGGCCCTGTCGGGACCTGTCGGGCTCTGTCGGGCTCTGTCGGTCCCTGTCGGGCTCTGTCGGGCTCTGTCGGGCTCTGTCGGGCTCTACTGGGCCCTGTCGGGCTCTGTCGGGCTCTGTCGGGCCCTGTCGGGCTCTGTCGGGCCCTGTCGGGCTCTGTCGGGCTCTGTCGGGCTGTATCGGGCTCTATCGGGCTCTACTGGGCTCTACTGGGCTCTGTCGGGCTCTGTCGGGCTCTGTCGGGCTCTACTGGGCCCTGTCGGGCCCTGTCGGGCTCTGTCGGGCTCTGTTGGGCTCTGTCGGGCTCTACTGGGCCCTATCGGGCCCTGTCGGGCTCTGTCGTGCCCTGTGGGGCCCTGTCGGGCTCTGTCGGGCCCTGTCGGGCTCTGTCGGGCCCTGTCGGGCCCTGTCGGGCTCTGTCGGGCTCTGTCGGGCCCTGTCGGGCTCTGTCGGGCTCTGTCGGGCTCTGTCGGGCTCTACTGGGCCCTGTCGGGCCCTGTCGGGCCCTGTCGGGCTCTGTCGGGCTCTGTCGGGCTCTGTCGGGCTCTACTGGGCTCTGTCGGGCCCTGTCGGGCCCTGTCGGGCTCTGTCGGGCTCTACTGGGCTCTGTCGGGCTCTGTCGGGCTTTGTCGGGCTCTGTCGGGCTCTACTGGGCCCTGTCGGGCTCTGTCGGGCCCTGTCGGGCTCTGTCGGGCAGTGTCGGGCCCTGTCGGGCTCTGTCGGGCTCTGTCGGGCTCTGTCGGGCTCTACTGGGCTCTGTCGGGTTCTACTGGGATCTACTGGGCCCTGTCGGGCTCTGTCGGGCTCTGTCGGGCCCTGTCGGGCTCTATCGGGCCCTGTCGGGCTCTGTCGGGCTCTGTCGGGCTCTACTGGGCTCTACTGGGCTCTGTCGGGCTCTGTCGGGCTCTACTGGGCCCTGTCGGGCCCTGTCGGGCCCTGACGGTCTCTGTCGGGCTCTACTGGGCTCTGTCGGGCTCTGTCGGGCCCTGTCGGGCTCTGTCGGGCTCTGTCGGGCTCTACTGGGCTCTGTCGGGCTCTGTCGGGCTTTGTCGGGCTCTACTGGGCCCTGTCGGGCTCTGTCGGGCCCTGTCGGGCTCTGTCGGGCCCTGTCGGGCTCTGTCGGGCTCTGTCGGGCCCTGTCGGGCTCTGTCGGGCTCTGTCGGGCTCTACTGGGCTCTGTCGGGTTCTACTGGGCTCTACTGGGCCCTGTCGGGCTCTGTCGGGCTCTGTCGGGCTCTGTCGGGCTGTATCGGGCTCTATCGGGCTCTACTGGGCTCTGTCGGGCTCTGTCGGGCTCTGTCGGGCTCTGTCGGGCTCTACTGGGCCCTGTCGGGCCCTGTCGGGCTCTGTCGGGCTCTGTTGGGCTCTGTCGGGCTCTACTGGGCCCTATCGGGCCCTGTCGGGCTCTGTCGTGCCCTGTCGGGCCCTGTCGGGCTCTGTCGGGCCCTGTCGGGCTCTGTCGGGCCCTGTCGGGCCCTGTCGGGCCCTGTCGGGCTCTGTCGGGCTCTGTCGGGCTCTGTCGGGATCTGTCGGGCTCTACTGGGCTCTGTCAGGCCCTGTCGGGCCCTGTCGGGCTCTGTCGGGCTCTGTCGGGCCCTGTCGGGCCCTGTCGGGCTCTGTCGGGCTCTACTGGGCTCTGTCGGGCTCTGTCGGGCTTTGTCGGGCTCTGTCGGGCTCTACTGGGCCCTGTCGGGCTCTGTCGGGCCCTGTCGGGCCCTGTCGGGCTCTGTCGGGCTCTGTCGGGCTCTACTGGGCCCTGTCGGGCTCTGTCGGGCTCTGTCGAGATCTGTCGGGCCCTGTCGGGCTCTGTCGGGCTCTACTGGGCCCTGTCGGGCCCTGTCGGGCTCTGTCGGGCTCTGTCGGGCCCTGTCGGGCTCTGTCGGGCCCTGTCGGGCTCTGTCGGGCTCTGTCGGGCTCTGTCGGGCTCTACTGGGCTCTGTCGGGCTCTGTCGGGCTCAGTCGGGCTCTACTGGGCCCTGTCGGGCTCTGTCGGGCTCTGTCGGGCCCTGTCAGGCTCTGTCGGGCTCTGTCGGGCTCTGTCGGGCCCTGTCGGGCTCTGTCGGGCTCTGTCGGGCCCTGTCGGGCTCTGTCGGGCTCTGTCGGGCCCTGTCGGGCTCTGTCGGGCCCTGTCGGGCCCTGTCGGGCTCTGTCGGGCTCTGTCGGGCCCTGTCGGGCTCTGTCGGGCTCTGTCGGGCTCTGTCGGGCTCTACTGGGCCCTGTCGGGCCCTGTCGGGCCCTGTCGGGCTCTGTCGGGCTCTGTCGGGCTCTGTCGGGCTCTACTGGGCTCTGTCGGGCCCTGTCGGGCCCTGTCGGGCTCTGTCGGGCTCTACTGGGCTCTGTCGGGCTCTGTCGGGCTTTGTCGGGCTCTGTCGGGCTCTACTGGGCCCTGTCGGGCTCTGTCGGGCCCTGTCGGGCTCTGTCGGGCAGTGTCGGGCCCTGTCGGGCTCTGTCGGGCTCTGTCGGGCTCTGTCGGGCTCTACTGGGCTCTGTCGGGTTCTACTGGGATCTACTGGGCCCTGTCGGGCTCTGTCGGGCTCTGTCGGGCCCTGTCGGGCTCTATCGGGCCCTGTCGGGCTCTGTCGGGCTCTGTCGGGCTCTACTGGGCTCTACTGGGCTCTGTCGGGCTCTGTCGGGCTCTACTGGGCCCTGTCGGGCCCTGTCGGGCCCTGACGGTCTCTGTCGGGCTCTACTGGGCTCTGTCGGGCTCTGTCGGGCCCTGTCGGGCTCTGTCGGGCTCTGTCGGGCTCTACTGGGCTCTGTCGGGCTCTGTCGGGCTTTGTCGGGCTCTACTGGGCCCTGTCGGGCTCTGTCGGGCCCTGTCGGGCTCTGTCGGGCCCTGTCGGGCTCTGTCGGGCTCTGTCGGGCCCTGTCGGGCTCTGTCGGGCTCTGTCGGGCTCTACTGGGCTCTGTCGGGTTCTACTGGGCTCTACTGGGCTCTGTCGGGCTCTGTCGGGCTCTGTCGGGCTGTATCGGGCTCTATCGGGCTCTACTGGGCTCTACTGGGCTCTGTCGGGCTCTGTCGGGCTCTGTCGGGCTCTACTGGGCCCTGTCGGGCCCTGTCGGGCTCTGTCGGGCTCTGTTGGGCTCTGTCGGGCTCTACTGGGCCCTATCGGGCCCTGTCGGGCTCTGTCGTGCCCTGTCGGGCCCTGTCGGGCTCTGTCGGGCCCTGTCGGGCTCTGTCGGGCCCTGTCGGGCCCTGTCGGGCTCTGTCGGGCTCTGTCGGGCTCTGTCGGGATCTGTCGGGCTCTACTGGGCTCTGTCAGGCCCTGTCGGGCCCTGTCGGGCTCTGTCGGGCTCTGTCGGGCCCTGTCGGGCCCTGTCGGGCTCTGTCGGGCTCTACTGGGCTCTGTCGGGCTCTGTCGGGCTTTGTCGGGCTCTGTCGGGCTCTACTGGGCCCTGTCGGGCTCTGTCGGGCCCTGTCGGGCCCTGTCGGGCTCTGTCGGGCTCTGTCGGGCTCTACTGGGCCCTGTCGGGCTCTGTCGGGCTCTGTCGGGCCCTGTCGGTCTCTGTCGGGCTCTGTCGGGCCCTGTCGGGACCTGTCGGGCTCTGTCGGGCTCTGTCGGTCCCTGTCGGGCTCTGTCGGGCTCTGTCGGGCTCTGTCGGGCTCTACTGGGCCCTGTCGGGCTCTGTCGGGCTCTGTCGGGCTCTGTCGGGCCCTGTCGGGCTCTGTCGGGCACTGTCGGGCTGTGTCGGGCTCTGTCGGGCTCTACTGGGCTCTACTGGGCTCTGTCGGGCTCTGTCGGGCTCTGTCGGGCTCTACTGGGCCCTGTCGGGCTCTGTCGGGCTCTGTCGGGCTCTGTCGGGCTCTGTCGGGCTCTACTGGGCCCTGTCGGGCCCTGTCGGGCTCTGTCGGGCTCTGTCGGGCTCTGTCGGGCTCTACTGGGCTCTGTCGGGCTCTGTCGGTTTCTGTCGGGCTCTGTCGGGCTCTGTCGGGCTCTACTGGGCCCTGTCGGGCCCTGTCGGGCCCTGTCGGGCTCTGTCGGGCTCTGTCGGGCTCTGTCGGGCTCTACTGGGCTCTGTCGGGCTCTGTCGGGCTCTGTCGGGCTCCACTGGGCCCTGTCGGGCTCTGTCGGGGTCTGTCGGGCCCTGTCGGGCCCTGTCGGGCTCTGTCAGGCTCTGTCGGGCTCTGTCGGGCTCTAATGGGCCCTGTCGGGCCCTGTCGGGCCCTGTCGGGCTCTACTGGGCTCTACTGGGCTCTGTCGGGCTCTGTCGGGCTCTGTCGGGCTCTACTGGGCTCTGTCGGGCCCTGTCGGGCCCTGTCGGGCCCTGTCGGGCTCTGTCGGGCCCTGTCGGGCTCTGTCGGGCTCTGTCGGGCTCTGTCGGGCTCTACTGGGCCCTGTCGGGCCCTGTCGGGCCCTCTCGGGCTCTGTCGGGCTCTGTCGGGCTCTGTCGGGCTCTACTGGGCTCTGTCGGGCCCTGTCGGGCCCTGTCGGGCTCTGTCGGACTCTGTCGGGCCCTGTCGGGCCCTGTCGGGCTCTGTCGGGCTCTGTCGGGCTCTACTGGGCTCTGTCGGGCCCTGTCGGGCTCTGTCGGGCTCTGTCGGGCTCTACTGGGCTCTGTCGGGCCCTGTCGGGCCCTGTCGGGCTCTGTCGGACTCTGTCAGGCCCTGTCGGGCCCTGTCGG
This sequence comes from Caloenas nicobarica, assembly GCF_036013445.1. Taxonomy (NCBI): domain Eukaryota; kingdom Metazoa; phylum Chordata; class Aves; order Columbiformes; family Columbidae; genus Caloenas; species Caloenas nicobarica. Next base: position 87,691 of record NW_027017247.1, on the reverse strand, counting down.
GCTCTGTCGGGCTCTGTCGGGCTCTACTGGGCTCTGTCGGGCTCTGTCGGGCTCTGTCGGGCTCTGTCGGGCTCTCCTGGGCCCTGTCGGGCTGTGTCGGGCCCTGTCGGGCCCTGTCGGGCCCTGTCGGGCCCTGTCGGTCTCTGTCGGGCTCTGTCGGGCTCTGTCGGGCTCTACTGGGCTCTGTCGGGCTCTGTCGGGCTCTGTCGGGCTCTGTCGGGCTCTACTGGGCCCTGTCGGGCTCTTTCGGGCTCTGTGGGGCCCTGTCGGGCTCTGTCGGGCTCTGTCGGACCCTGTCGGGCTCTGTCGGGCCCTGTCGGGCCCTGTCGGGCTCTGTCGGGCTCTGTCGGGCCCTGTCGGGCTCTGTCGGGCTCTGTCGGGCCCTGTCGGGCTCTACTGGGCCCTGTCGGGCTCTGTCGGGCTCTGTCGGGCCCTGTCGGGCTCTGTCGGGCTCTGTCGGACCCTGTCGGGCTCTGTCGGGCTCTGTCGGGCTCTACTGGGCCCTGTCGGGCCCTGTCGGGCCCTGTCGGGCTCTGTCGGGCTCTGTCGGGCTCTGTCGGGCTCTACTGGGCTCTACTGGGCTCTGTCGGGCTCTACTGGGCCCTGTCGGGCTCTGTCGGGCTCTGTCGGGCTCTGTCGGGCCCTGTCGGGCTCTGTCGGGCTCTGTCGGACCCTGTCGGGCTCTGTCGGGCTCTACTGGGCCCTGTCGGGCCCTGTCGGGCCCTGTCGGGCTCTGTCGGGCTCTGTCGGGCTCTGTCGGGCTCTACTGGGCTCTACTGGGCTCTGTCGGGCTCTACTGGGCCCTGTCGGGCTCTGTCGGGCTCTGTCGGGCTCTGTCGGGCTCTGTCGGGCTCTACTGGGCCCTGTCGGGCTCTGTCGGGCTCTGTCGGGCTCTGTCGGGCCCTGTCGGGCTCTGTCGGGCACTGTCGGGCTGTGTCGGGCTCTGTCGGGCTCTACTGGGCTCTACTGGGCTCTGTCGGGCTCTGTCGGGCTCTGTCGGGCTCTACTGGGCCCTGTCGGGCCCTGTCGGGCTCTGTCGGGCTCTGTCGGGCTCTACTGGGCCCTGTCGGGCCCTGTCGGGCTCTGTCGGGCTCTGTCGGGCTCTGTCGGGCTCTACTGGGCTCTGTCGGGCTCTGTCGGGTTCTGTCGGGCTCTGTCGGGCTCTGTCGGGCTCTACTGGGCCCTGTCGGGCCCTGTCGGGCCCTGTCGGGCTCTGTCGGGCTCTGTCGGGCTCTGTCGGGCTCTACTGGGCTCTGTCGGGCTCTGTCGGGCTCTGTCGGGCTCCACTGGGCCCTGTCGGGCTCTGTCGGGGTCTGTCGGGCCCTGTCGGGCCCTGTCAGGCTCTGTCGGGCTCTGTCGGGCTCTAATGGGCCCTGTCGGGCCCTGTCGGGCCCTGTCGGGCTCTACTGGGCTCTACTGGGCTCTGTCGGGCTCTGTCGGGCTCTGTCGGGCTCTACTGGGCTCTGTCGGGCCCTGTCGGGCCCTGTCGGGCCCTGTCGGGCTCTGTCGGGCCCTGTCGGGCTCTGTCGGGCTCTGTCGGGCTCTGTCGGGCTCTACTCGGCTCTGTCGGGTTCTACTGGGCTCTACTGGGCTCTGTCGGGCTCTGTCGGGCCCTGTCGGTCTCTGTCGGGCTCTGTCGGGCCCTGTCGGGACCTGTCGGGCTCTGACGGGCTCTGTCGGTCCCTGTCGGGCCCTGTCGGGCTCTGTCGGGCTCTGTCGGGCTCTACTGGGCCCTGTCGGGCTCTGTCGGGCTCTGTCGGGCTCTGTCGGGCCCTGTCGGGCTCTGTCGGGCCCTGTCGGGCTGTGTCGGGCTCTGTCGGGCTCTACTGGGCTCTACTGGGCTCTGTCGGGCTCTGTCGGGCTCTGTCGGGCTCTACTGGGCCCTGTCGGGCCCTGTCGGGCTCTGTCGGGCTCTGTCGGGCTCTGTCGGGCTCTACTGGGCCCTGTCGGGCCCTGTCGGGCTCTGTCGGGCTCTGTCGGGCTCTGTCGGGCTCTACTGGGCTCTGTCGGGCTCTGTCGGGTTCTGTCGGGCTCTGTCGGGCTCTGTCGGGCTCTACTGGGCCCTGTCGGGACCTGTCGGGCCCTGTCGGGCTCTGTCGGGCTCTGTCGGGCTCTGTCGGGCTCTACTGGGCTCTGTCGGGCTCTGTCGGGTTCTGTCGGGCTCTGTCGGGCTCTGTCGGGCCCTGTCGGGCTCTGTCGGGCCCTGTCGGGCCCTGTCGGGCCCTGTCGGGCTCTGTCGGGCTCTGTCGGGCCCTGTCGGGCTCTGTCGGGCTCTGTCGGGCTCTGTCGGGCTCTACTGGGCCCTGTCGGGCCCTGTCGGGCCCTGTCGGGCTCTGTCGGGCTCTGTCGGGCTCTGTCGGGCTCTACTGGGCTCTGTCGGGCTCTGTCGGGCTCTGTCGGGCTCTGTCGGGCTCTACTGGGCCCTGTCGGGCTCTGTCGGGCTCTGTCGGGCTCTGTCGGGCCCTGTCGGGCCCTGTCGGGCTCTGTCGGGCTCTGTCGGGCCCTGTCGGGCTCTACTGGGCTCTGTCGGGCTCTGTCGGGCTCTGTCGGGCTCTACTGGGCCCTGTCGGGCTCTGTCGGGCTCTGTCGGGCTCTGTCGGGCCCTGTCGGGACCTGTCGGGCTCTGTCGGGCTCTGTCGGTCCCTGTCGGGCTCTGTCGGGCTCTGTCGGGCTCTGTCGGGCTCTACTGGGCCCTGTCGGGCTCTGTCGGGCTCTGTCGGGCCCTGTCGGGCTCTGTCGGGCCCTGTCGGGCTCTGTCGGGCTCTGTCGGGCTGTATCGGGCTCTATCGGGCTCTACTGGGCTCTACTGGGCTCTGTCGGGCTCTGTCGGGCTCTGTCGGGCTCTACTGGGCCCTGTCGGGCCCTGTCGGGCTCTGTCGGGCTCTGTTGGGCTCTGTCGGGCTCTACTGGGCCCTATCGGGCCCTGTCGGGCTCTGTCGTGCCCTGTGGGGCCCTGTCGGGCTCTGTCGGGCCCTGTCGGGCTCTGTCGGGCCCTGTCGGGCCCTGTCGGGCTCTGTCGGGCTCTGTCGGGCCCTGTCGGGCTCTGTCGGGCTCTGTCGGGCTCTGTCGGGCTCTACTGGGCCCTGTCGGGCCCTGTCGGGCCCTGTCGGGCTCTGTCGGGCTCTGTCGGGCTCTGTCGGGCTCTACTGGGCTCTGTCGGGCCCTGTCGGGCCCTGTCGGGCTCTGTCGGGCTCTACTGGGCTCTGTCGGGCTCTGTCGGGCTTTGTCGGGCTCTGTCGGGCTCTACTGGGCCCTGTCGGGCTCTGTCGGGCCCTGTCGGGCTCTGTCGGGCAGTGTCGGGCCCTGTCGGGCTCTGTCGGGCTCTGTCGGGCTCTGTCGGGCTCTACTGGGCTCTGTCGGGTTCTACTGGGATCTACTGGGCCCTGTCGGGCTCTGTCGGGCTCTGTCGGGCCCTGTCGGGCTCTATCGGGCCCTGTCGGGCTCTGTCGGGCTCTGTCGGGCTCTACTGGGCTCTACTGGGCTCTGTCGGGCTCTGTCGGGCTCTACTGGGCCCTGTCGGGCCCTGTCGGGCCCTGACGGTCTCTGTCGGGCTCTACTGGGCTCTGTCGGGCTCTGTCGGGCCCTGTCGGGCTCTGTCGGGCTCTGTCGGGCTCTACTGGGCTCTGTCGGGCTCTGTCGGGCTTTGTCGGGCTCTACTGGGCCCTGTCGGGCTCTGTCGGGCCCTGTCGGGCTCTGTCGGGCCCTGTCGGGCTCTGTCGGGCTCTGTCGGGCCCTGTCGGGCTCTGTCGGGCTCTGTCGGGCTCTACTGGGCTCTGTCGGGTTCTACTGGGCTCTACTGGGCCCTGTCGGGCTCTGTCGGGCTCTGTCGGGCTCTACTGGGCTCTGTCGGGCCCTGTCGGGCTCTGTCGGGCTCTGTCGGGCCCTGTCGGGACCTGTCGGGCTCTGTCGGGCTCTGTCGGTCCCTGTCGGGCTCTGTCGGTCCCTGTCGGGCTCTGTCGGGCTCTGTCGGGTTCTACTGGGCTCTACTGGGCCCTGTCGGGCTCTGTCGGGCTCGGTCGGGCCCTGTCGGGCTCTGTCGGGCCCTGTCGGGCTCTGTCGGGCTCTGTCGGGCTGTATCGGGCTCTATCGGGCTCTACTGGGCTCTACTGGGCTCTGTCGGGCTCTACTGGGCCCTGTCGGGCTCTGTCGGGCTCTGTCGGGCTCTGTCGGGCTCTGTCGGGCTCTACTGGGCCCTATCGGGCCCTGTCGGGCTCTGTCGTGCCCTGTCGGGCCCTGTCGGGCTCTGTCGGGCCCTGTCGGGCTCTGTCGGGCCCTGTCGGGCCCTGTCGGGCTCTGTCGGGCTCTGTCGGGCTCTGTCGGGCTCTACTGGGCCCTGTCGGGCCCTGTCGGGCCCTGTCGGTCTCTGTCGGGCTCTGTCGGGATCTGTCGGGCTCTACTGGGCTCTGTCAGGCCCTGTCGGGCCCTGTCGGGCTCTGTCGGGCTCTGTCGGGCCCTGTCGGGCCCTGTCGGGCTCTGTCGGGCTCTACTGGGCTCTGTCGGGCTCTGTCGGGCTTTGTCGGGCTCTGTCGGGCTCTACTGGGCCCTGTCGGGCCCTGTCGGGCCCTGTCGGGCCCTGTCGGGCTCTGTCGGGCTCTGTCGGGCTCTACTGGGCCCTGTCGGGCTCTGTCGGGCTCTGTCGGGCCCTGTCGGTCTCTGTCGGGCTCTGTCGGGCCCTGTCGGGACCTGTCGGGCTCTGTCGGGCTCTGTCGGTCCCTGTCGGGCTCTGTCGGGCTCTGTCGGGCTCTGTCGGGCTCTACTGGGCCCTGTCGGGCTCTGTCGGGCTCTGTCGGGCTCTGTCGGGCCCTGTCGGGCTCTGTCGGGCACTGTCGGGCTGTGTCGGGCTCTGTCGGGCTCTACTGGGCTCTACTGGGCTCTGTCGGGCTCTGTCGGGCTCTGTCGGGCTCTACTGGGCCCTGTCGGGCCCTGTCGGGCTCTGTCGGGCTCTGTCGGGCTCTGTCGGGCTCTACTGGGCCCTGTCGGGCCCTGTCGGGCTCTGTCGGGCTCTGTCGGGCTCTGTCGGGCTCTACTGGGCTCTGTCGGGCTCTGTCGGGTTCTGTCGGGCTCTGTCGGGCTCTGTCGGGCTCTACTGGGCCCTGTCGGGACCTGTCGGGCCCTGTCGGGCTCTGTCGGGCTCTGTCGGGCTCTGTCGGGCTCTACTGGGCTCTGTCGGGCTCTGTCGGGCTCTGTCGGGCTCCACTGGGCCCTGTCGGGCTCTGTCGGGGTCTGTCGGGCCCTGTCTGGCCCTGTCGGGCTCTGTCAGGCTCTGTCGGGCTCTGTCGGGCTCTAATGGGCCCTGTCGGGCCCTGTCGGGCCCTGTCGGGCTCTACTGGGCTCTACTGGGCTCTGTCGGGCTCTGTCGGGCTCTGTCGGGCTCTACTGGGCTCTGTCGGGCCCTGTCGGGCTCTGTCGGGCCCTGTCGGGCTCTGTCGGCCTCTGTCGGGCTCTATCGGGCTCTACTGGGCCCTGTCGGGCCCTGTCGGGCCCTGTCGGGCTCTGTCGGGCTCTGTCGGGCTCTGTCGGGCTCTACTGGGCTCTGTCGGGCCCTGTCGGGCCCTGTCGGGCTCTGTCGGACTCTGTCGGGCCCTGTCGGGCCCTGTCGGGCTCTGTCGGGCTCTGTCGGGCTCTACTGGGCTCTGTCGGGCTCTGTCGGGCTCTGTCGGGCTCTGTCGGGCTCTCCTGGGCCCTGTCGGGCTCTGTCGGGCTGTGTCGGGCTCTGTCGGGCCCTGTCGGGCCCTGTCGGGCTCTGTCGGGCTCTGTCGGGCTCTGTCGGGCTCTACTGGGCTCTGTCGGGCTCTGTCGGGCTCTGTCGGGCTCTGTCGGGCTCTACTGGGCCCTGTCGGGCTCTTTCGGGCTCTGTGGGGCCCTGTCGGGCTCTGTCGGGCCCTGTCGGGCCCTGTCGGGCTCTGTCGGGCTCTGTCGGGCTCTGTCGGGCTCTACTGGGCCCTGTCGGGCCCTGTCGGGCTCTGTCGGGCTCTGTCGGGATCTGTCGGGCTCTACTGGGCTCTGTCAGGCCCTGTCGGGCCCTGTCGGGCTCTGTCGGGCACTGTCGGGCCCTGTCGGGCCCTGTCGGGCTCTGTCGGGCTCTACTGGGCTCTGTCGGGCTCTGTCGGGCTTTGTCGGGCTCTGTCGGGCTCTACTGGGCCCTGTCGGGCTCTGTCGGGCCCTGTCGGGCCCTGTCGGGCTCTGTCGGGCTCTGTCGGGCTCTACTGGGCTCTGTCGGGTTCTACTGGGCTCTACTGGGCTCTGTCGGGCTCTGTCGGGCCCTGTCGGTCTCTGTCGGGCTCTGTCGGGCCCTGTCGGGACCTGTCGGGCTCTGTCGGGCTCTGTCGGTCCCTGTCGGGCTCTGTCGGGCTCTGTCGGGCTCTGTCGGGCTCTACTGGGCCCTGTCGGGCTCTGTCGGGCTCTGTCGGGCTCTGTCGGGCCCTGTCGGGCTCTGTCGGGCTCTGTCGGGCTGTGTCGGGCTCTGTCGGGCTCTACTGGGCTCTACTGGGCTCTGTCGGGCTCTGTCGGGCTCTGTCGGGCTCTACTGGGCCCTGTCGGGCCCTGTCGGGCTCTGTCGGGCTCTGTCGGGCTCTGTCGGGCTCTACTGGGCCCTGTCGGGCCCTGTCGGGCTCTGTCGGGCTCTGTCGGGCTCTGTCGGGCTCTACTGGGCTCTGTCGGGCTCTGTCGGGTTCTGTCGGGCTCTGTCGGGCTCTGTCGGGCTCTACTGGGCCCTGTCGGGCCCTGTCGGGCCCTGTCGGGCTCTGTCGGGCTCTGTCGGGCTCTGTCGGGCTCTACTGGGCTCTGTCGGGCTCTGTCGGGTTCTGTCGGGCTCTGTCGGGCTCTGTCGGGCCCTGTCGGGCTCTGTCGGGCCCTGTCGGGCCCTGTCGGGCCCTGTCGGGCTCTGTCGGGCTCTGTCGGGCCCTGTCGGGCTCTGTCGGGCTCTGTCGGGCTCTGTCGGGCTCTACTGGGCCCTGTCGGGCCCTGTCGGGCCCTGTCGGGCTCTGTCGGGCTCTGTCGGGCTCTGTCGGGCTCTACTGGGCTCTGTCGGGCTCTGTCGGGCTCTGTCGGGCTCTACTGGGCCCTGTCGGGCTCTGTCGGGCTCTGTTGGGCTCTGTCGGGCCCTGTCGGGCCCTGTCGGGCTCTGTCGGGCTCTGTCGGGCCCTGTCGGGCTCTACTGGGCTCTGTCGGGCTCTGTCGGGCTCTGTCGGGCTCTACTGGGCCCTGTCGGGCTCTGTCGGGCTCTGTCGGGCTCTGTCGGGCCCTGTCGGGACCTGTCGGGCTCTGTCGGGCTCTGTCGGTCCCTGTCGGGCTCTGTCGGGCTCTGTCGGGCTCTGTCGGGCTCTACTGGGCCCTGTCGGGCTCTGTCGGGCTCTGTCGGGCCCTGTCGGGCTCTGTCGGGCCCTGTCGGGCTCTGTCGGGCTCTGTCGGGCTGTATCGGGCTCTATCGGGCTCTACTGGGCTCTACTGGGCTCTGTCGGGCTCTGTCGGGCTCTGTCGGGCTCTACTGGGCCCTGTCGGGCCCTGTCGGGCTCTGTCGGGCTCTGTTGGGCTCTGTCGGGCTCTACTGGGCCCTATCGGGCCCTGTCGGGCTCTGTCGTGCCCTGTGGGGCCCTGTCGGGCTCTGTCGGGCCCTGTCGGGCTCTGTCGGGCCCTGTCGGGCTCTGTCGGGCTCTGTCGGGCCCTGTCGGGCTCTGTCGGGCTCTGTCGGGCTCTGTCGGGCTCTACTGGGCCCTGTCGGGCCCTGTCGGGCCCTGTCAGGCTCTGTCGGGCTCTGTCGGGCTCTGTCGGGCTCTACTGGGCTCTGTCGGGCCCTGTCGGGCCCTGTCGGGCTCTGTCGGGCTCTACTGGGCTCTGTCGGGCTCTGTCGGGCTTTGTCGGGCTCTGTCGGGCTCTACTGGGCCCTGTCGGGCTCTGTCGGGCCCTGTCGGGCTCTGTCGGGCTGTGTCGGGCCCTGTCGGGCTCTGTCGGGCTCTGTCGGGCTCTGTCGGGCTCTACTGGGCTCTGTCGGGTTCTACTGGGCTCTACTGGGCCCTGTCGGGCTCTGTCGGGCTCTGTCGGGCCCTGTCGGGCTCTATCGGGCCCTGTCGGGCTCTGTCGGGCTCTGTCGGGCTCTACTGGGCTCTACTGGGCTCTGTCGGGCTCTGTCGGGCTCTACTGGGCCCTGTCGGGCCCTGTCGGGCCCTGACGGTCTCTGTCGGGCTCTACTGGGCTCTGTCGGGCCCTGTCGGGCTCTGTCGGGCTCTGTCGGGCTCTACTGGGCTCTGTCGGGCTCTGTCGGGCTTTGTCGGGCTCTACTGGGCCCTGTCGGGCTCTGTCGGGCCCTGTCGGGCTCTGTCGGGCCCTGTCGGGCTCTGTCGGGCTCTGTCGGGCCCTGTCGGGCTCTGTCGGGCTCTGTCGGGCTCTACTGGGCTCTGTCGGGTTCTACTGGGCTCTACTGGGCCCTGTCGGGCTCTGTCGGGCTCTGTCGGGCTCTACTGGGCTCTGTCGGGCCCTGTAGGGCTCTGTCGGGCTCTGTCGGGCCCTGTCGGGACCTGTCGGGCTCTGTCGGGCTCTGTCGGTCCCTGTCGGGCTCTGTCGGGCTCTGTCGGGTTCTACTGGGCTCTACTGGGCCCTGTCGGGCTCTGTCGGGCTCGGTCGGGCCCTGTCGGGCTCTGTCGGGCCCTGTCGGGCTCTGTCGGGCTCTGTCGGGCTGTATCGGGCTCTATCGGGCTCTACTGGGCTCTACTGGGCTCTGTCGGGCTCTGTCGGGCTCTGTCGGGCTCTACTGGGCCCTGTCGGGCTCTGTCGGGCTCTGTCGGGCTCTGTCGGGCTCTGTCGGGCTCTACTGGGCCCTATCGGGCCCTGTCGGGCTCTGTCGTGCCCTGTCGGGCCCTGTCGGGCTCTGTCGGGCCCTGTCGGGCTCTGTCGGGCCCTGTCGGGCCCTGTCGGGCTCTGTCGGGCTCTGTCGGGCTCTGTCGGGCTCTACTGGGCCCTGTCGGGCCCTGTCGGGCCCTGTCGGGCTCTGTCGGGCTCTGTCGGGATCTGTCGGACTCTACTGGGCTCTGTCAGGCCCTGTCGGGCCCTGTCGGGCTCTGTCGGGCTCTGTCGGGCCCTGTCGGGCCCTGTCGGGCTCTGTCGGGCTCTACTGGGCTCTGTCGGGCTCTGTCGGGCTTTGTCGGGCTCTGTCGGGCTCTACTGGGCCCTGTCGGGCTCTGTCGGGCCCTGTCGGGCCCTGTCGGGCTCTGTCGGGCTCTGTCGGGCTCTACTGGGCCCTGTCGGGCTCTGTCGGGCTCTGTCGGGCCCTGTCGGTCTCTGTCGGGCTCTGTCGGGCCCTGTCGGGACCTGTCGGGCTCTGTCGGTCCCTGTCGGGCTCTGTCGGGCTCTGTCGGGCTGTGTCGGGCCCTGTCGGGCTCTGTCGGGCACTGTCGGGCTGTGTCGGGCTCTGTCGGGCTCTGTCGGGCTCTACTGGGCTCTGTCGGTCCCTGTCGGGCTCTGTCGGGCTCTGTCGGGCTGTGTCGGGCCCTGTCGGGCTCTGTCCGGCCCTGTCGGGCTCTGTCGGGCTCTGTCGGGCTCTGTCGGGCTCTACTGGGCCCTGTCGGGCTCTGTCGGGCTCTGTCGGGCTCTGTCGGGCCCTGTCGGGCTCTGTCGGGCACTGTCGGGCTGTGTCGGGCTCTGTCGGGCTCTACTGGGCTCTACTGGGCTCTGTCGGGCTCTGTCGGGCTCTGTCGGGCTCTACTGGGCCCTGTCGGGCCCTGTCGGGCTCTGTCGGGCTCTGTCGGGCTCTGTCGGGCTCTACTGGGCCCTGTCGGGCCCTGTCGGGCTCTGTCGGGCTCTGTCGGGCTCTGTCGGGCTCTACTGGGCTCTGTCGGGCTCTGTCGGGTTCTGTCGGGCTCTGTCGGGCTCTGTCGGGCTCTACTGGGCCCTGTCGGGACCTGTCGGGCCCTGTCGGGCTCTGTCGGGCTCTGTCGGGCTCTGTCGGGCTCTACTGGGCTCTGTCGGGCTCTGTCGGGCTCTGTCGGGCTCCACTGGGCCCTGTCGGGCTCTGTCGGGGTCTGTCGGGCCCTGTCGGGCCCTGTCGGGCTCTGTCAGGCTCTGTCGGGCTCTGTCGGGCTCTAATGGGCCCTGACGGGCCCTGTCGGGCCCTGTCGGGCTCTACTGGGCTCTACTGGGCTCTGTCGGGCTCTGTCGGGCTCTGTCGGGCTCTACTGGGCTCTGTCGGGCCCTGTCGGGCCCTGTCGGGCCCTGTCGGGCTCTGTCGGGCTCTGTCGGGCTCTGTCGGGCTCTACTGGGCCCTGTCGGGCCCTGTCGGGCCCTGTCGGGCTCTGTCGGGCTCTGTCGGGCTCTGTCGGGCTCTACTGGGCTCTGTCGGGCCCTGTCGGGCCCTGTCGGGCTCTGTCGGACTCTGTCGGGCCCTGTCGGGCCCTGTCGGGCTCTGTCGGGCTCTGTCGGGCTCTACTGGGCTCTGTCGGGCTCTGTCGGGCTCTGTCGGGCTCTGTCGGGCTCTCCTGGGCCCTGTCGGGCTCTGTCGGGCTGTGTCGGGCTCTGTCGGGCCCTGTCGGGCCCTGTCGGGCTGTGTCGGGCTCTGTCGGGCTCTGTCGGGCTCTACTGGGCTCTGTCGGGCTCTGTCGGGCTCTGTCGGGCTCTGTCGGGCTCTACTGGGCCCTGTCGGGATCTTTCGGGCTCTGTGGGGCCCTGTCGGGCTCTGTCGGGCTCTGTCGGGCTCTGTCGGACCCTGTCGGGCTCTGTCGGGCCCTGTCGGGCCCTGTCGGGCTCTGTCGGGCTCTGTCGGGCCCTGTCGGGCTCTGTCGGGCTCTGTCGGGCCCTGTCGGGCTCTACTGGGCCCTGTCGGGCTCTGTCGGGCCCTGTCGGGCTCTGTCGGGCTCTGTCGGGCTCTGTCGGACCCTGTCGGGCTCTGTCGGGCTCTACTGGGCCCTGTCGGGCCCTGTCGGGCCCTGTCGGGCTCTGTCGGGCTCTGTCGGGCTCTGTCGGGCTCTACTGGGCTCTACTGGGCTCTGTCGGGCTCTACTGGGCCCTGTCGGGCTCTGTCGGGCTCTGTCGGGCTCTGTCGGGCCCTGTCGGGCTCTGTCGGGCTCTGTCGTGCCCTGTCGGGCTCTGTCGGGCTCTGTCGGGCCCTGTCGGGCTCTATCGGGCCCTGTCGGGCCCTGTCGGGCCCTGTCGGGCCCTGTCGGGCTCTGTCGGGCTCTGTCGGGCCCTGTCGGGCTCTGTCGGGCTCTGTCGGGCTCTATCGGGCTCTACTGGGCCCTGTCGGGCTCTGTCGGGCCCTGTCGGGCCCTGTCGGGCCCTGTCGGGCCCTGTCGGGCTCTGTCGGGCTCTGTCGGGCTCTACTGGGCCCTGTCGGGCTCTGTCGGACTCTGTCGGGCCCTGTCGGGCCCTGTCGGGCTCTGTCAGGCTCTGTCGGGCTCTGTCGGGCTCTAATGGGCCCTGTCGGGCCCTGTCGGGCCCTGTCGGGCTCTACTGGGCTCTACTGGGCTCTGTCGGGCTCTTTCGGGCTCTACTGGGCCCTGTCGGGCCCTGTCGGGCCCTGTCGGGCTCTGTCGGGCTCTGTCGGGCCCTGTCGGGCTCTGTCGGGCTCTGTCGGGCTCTGTCGGGCTCTACTGGGCTCTACTGGGCTCTGTCGGGCTCTGTCGGGCTCTACTGGGCCCTGTCGGGCCCTGTCGGGCTCTATCGGGCTCTGTCGGGCTCTACTGGGCCCTGTCGGGCTCTGTCGGGCCCTGTCGGGCTCTGTCGGGCTCTGTCGGGCCCTGTCGGGCCCTGTCGGGCTCTGTCGGGCCCTGTCGGGCTCTGTCGGGCTCTGTCAGGCTCTGTCGGGCTCTGTCGGGCTCTAATGGGCCCTGTCGGGCCCTGTCGGGCCCTGTCGGGCTCTACTGGGCTCTACTGGGCTCTGTCGGGCTCTTTCGGGCTCTACTGGGCCCTGTCGGCCTCTGTCGGGCTCTGTCGGGCCCTGTCGGGCCCTGTCGGGCTCTGTCAGGCTCTGTCGGGCTCTGTCGGGCTCTAATGGGCCCTGTCGGGCCCTGTCGGGCCCTGTCGGGCTCTACTGGGCTCTACTGGGCTCTGTCGGGCTCTTTCGGGCTCTACTGGGCCCTGTCGGGCTCTGTCGGGCTCTGTCGGGCTCTGTCGGGCCCTGTCGGGCTCTGTCGGGCTCTGTCGGGCTGTGTCGGGCTCTGTCGGGCTCTACTGGGCTCTACTGGGCTCTGTCGGGCTCTGTCGGGCTCTGTCGGGCTCTACTGGGCCCTGTCGGGCCCTGTCGGGCTCTGTCGGGCTCTGTCGGGCTCTGTCGGGCTCTACTGGGCCCTGTCGGGCCCTGTCGGGCTCTGTCGGGCTCTGTCGGGCTCTGTCGGGCTCTACTGGGCTCTGTCGGGCTCTGTCGGGTTCTGTCGGGCTCTGTCGGGCTCTGTCGGGCTCTACTGGGCCCTGTCGGGACCTGTCGGGCCCTGTCGGGCTCTGTCGGGCTCTGTCGGGCTCTGTCGGGCTCTACTGGGCTCTGTCGGGCTCTGTCGGGTTCTGTCGGGCTCTGTCGGGCTCTGTCGGGCCCTGTCGGGCTCTGTCGGGCCCTGTCGGGCCCTGTCGGGCCCTGTCGGGCTCTGTCGGGCTCTGTCGGGCCCTGTCGGGCTCTGTCGGGCTCTGTCGGGCTCTGTCGGGCTCTACTGGGCCCTGTCGGGCCCTGTCGGGCCCTGTCGGGCTCTGTCGGGCTCTGTCGGGCTCTGTCGGGCTCTACTGGGCTCTGTCGGGCTCTGTCGGGCTCTGTCGGGCTCTGTCGGGCTCTACTGGGCCCTGTCGGGCTCTGTCGGGCTCTGTCGGGCTCTGTCGGGCCCTGTCGGGCCCTGTCGGGCTCTGTCGGGCTCTGTCGGGCCCTGTCGGGCTCTACTGGGCTCTGTCGGGCTCTGTCGGGCTCTGTCGGGCTCTACTGGGCCCTGTCGGGCTCTGTCGGGCTCTGTCGGGCTCTGTCGGGCCCTGTCGGGACCTGTCGGGCTCTGTCGGGCTCTGTCGGTCCCTGTCGGGCTCTGTCGGGCTCTGTCGGGCTCTGTCGGGCTCTACTGGGCCCTGTCGGGCTCTGTCGGGCTCTGTCGGGCCCTGTCGGGCTCTGTCGGGCCCTGTCGGGCTCTGTCGGGCTCTGTCGGGCTGTATCGGGCTCTATCGGGCTCTACTGGGCTCTACTGGGCTCTGTCGGGCTCTGTCGGGCTCTGTCGGGCTCTACTGGGCCCTGTCGGGCCCTGTCGGGCTCTGTCGGGCTCTGTTGGGCTCTGTCGGGCTCTACTGGGCCCTATCGGGCCCTGTCGGGCTCTGTCGTGCCCTGTGGGGCCCTGTCGGGCTCTGTCGGGCCCTGTCGGGCTCTGTCGGGCCCTGTCGGGCCCTGTCGGGCTCTGTCGGGCTCTGTCGGGCCCTGTCGGGCTCTGTCGGGCTCTGTCGGGCTCTGTCGGGCTCTACTGGGCCCTGTCGGGCCCTGTCGGGCCCTGTCGGGCTCTGTCGGGCTCTGTCGGGCTCTGTCGGGCTCTACTGGGCTCTGTCGGGCCCTGTCGGGCCCTGTCGGGCTCTGTCGGGCTCTACTGGGCTCTGTCGGGCTCTGTCGGGCTTTGTCGGGCTCTGTCGGGCTCTACTGGGCCCTGTCGGGCTCTGTCGGGCCCTGTCGGGCTCTGTCGGGCAGTGTCGGGCCCTGTCGGGCTCTGTCGGGCTCTGTCGGGCTCTGTCGGGCTCTACTGGGCTCTGTCGGGTTCTACTGGGATCTACTGGGCCCTGTCGGGCTCTGTCGGGCTCTGTCGGGCCCTGTCGGGCTCTATCGGGCCCTGTCGGGCTCTGTCGGGCTCTGTCGGGCTCTACTGGGCTCTACTGGGCTCTGTCGGGCTCTGTCGGGCTCTACTGGGCCCTGTCGGGCCCTGTCGGGCCCTGACGGTCTCTGTCGGGCTCTACTGGGCTCTGTCGGGCTCTGTCGGGCCCTGTCGGGCTCTGTCGGGCTCTGTCGGGCTCTACTGGGCTCTGTCGGGCTCTGTCGGGCTTTGTCGGGCTCTACTGGGCCCTGTCGGGCTCTGTCGGGCCCTGTCGGGCTCTGTCGGGCTCTGTCGGGCCCTGTCGGGCTCTGTCGGGCTCTGTCGGGCTCTACTGGGCTCTGTCGGGTTCTACTGGGCTCTACTGGGCCCTGTCGGGCTCTGTCGGGCTCTGTCGGGCTCTACTGGGCTCTGTCGGGCCCTGTAGGGCTCTATCGGGCTCTGTCGGGCCCTGTCGGGACCTGTCGGGCTCTGTCGGGCTCTGTCGGTCCCTGTCGGGCTCTGTCGGTCCCTGTCGGGCTCTGTCGGGCTCTGTCGGGTTCTACTGGGCTCTACTGGGCCCTGTCGGGCTCTGTCGGGCTCGGTCGGGCCCTGTCGGGCTCTGTCGGGCCCTGTCGGGCTCTGTCGGGCTCTGTCGGGCTGTATCGGGCTCTATCGGGCTCTACTGGGCTCTACTGGGCTCTGTCGGGCTCTGTCGGGCTCTGTCGGGCTCTACTGGGCCCTGTCGGGCTCTGTCGGGCTCTGTCGGGCTCTGTCGGGCTCTGTCGGGCTCTACTGGGCCCTATCGGGCCCTGTCGGGCTCTGTCGTGCCCTGTCGGGCCCTGTCGGGCTCTGTCGGGCCCTGTCGGGCTCTGTCGGGCCCTGTCGGGCCCTGTCGGGCTCTGTCGGGCTCTGTCGGGCTCTGTCGGGCTCTACTGGGCCCTGTCGGGCCCTGTCGGGCCCTGTCGGTCTCTGTCGGGCTCTGTCGGGATCTGTCGGGCTCTACTGGGCTCTGTCAGGCCCTGTCGGGCCCTGTCGGGCTCTGTCGGGCTCTGTCGGGCCCTGTCGGGCCCTGTCGGGCTCTGTCGGGCTCTACTGGGCTCTGTCGGGCTCTGTCGGGCTTTGTCGGGCTCTGTCGGGCTCTACTGGGCCCTGTCGGGCTCTGTCGGGCCCTGTCGGGCCCTGTCGGGCTCTGTCGGGCTCTGTCGGGCTCTACTGGGCCCTGTCGGGCTCTGTCGGGCTCTGTCGGGCCCTGTCGGTCTCTGTCGGGCTCTGTCGGGCCCTGTCGGGACCTGTCGGGCTCTGTCGGGCTCTGTCGGTCCCTGTCGGGCTCTGTCGGGCTCTGTCGGGCTCTGTCGGGCTCTACTGGGCCCTGTCGGGCTCTGTCGGGCTCTGTCGGGCTCTGTCGGGCCCTGTCGGGCTCTGTCGGGCACTGTCGGGCTGTGTCGGGCTCTGTCGGGCTCTACTGGGCTCTACTGGGCTCTGTCGGGCTCTGTCGGGCTCTGTCGGGCTCTACTGGGCCCTGTCGGGCCCTGTCGGGCTCTGTCGGGCTCTGTCGGGCTCTGTCGGGCTCTACTGGGACCTGTCGGGCCCTGTCGGGCTCTGTCGGGCTCTGTCGGGCTCTGTCGGGCTCTACTGGGCTCTGTCGGGCTCTGTCGGGTTCTGTCGGGCTCTGTCGGGCTCTGTCGGGCTCTACTGGGCCCTGTCGGGACCTGTCGGGCCCTGTCGGGCTCTGTCGGGCTCTGTCGGGCTCTGTCGGGCTCTACTGGGCTCTGTCGGGCTCTGTCGGGCTCTGTCGGGCTCCACTGGGCCCTGTCGGGCTCTGTCGGGGTCTGTCGGGCCCTGTCGGGCCCTGTCGGGCTCTGTCAGGCTCTGTCGGGCTCTGTCGGGCTCTAATGGGCCCTGTCGGGCCCTGTCGGGCCCTGTCGGGCTCTACTGGGCTCTACTGGGCTCTGTCGGGCTCTGTCGGGCTCTGTCGGGCTCTACTGGGCTCTGTCGGGCCCTGTCGGGCTCTGTCGGGCCCTGTCGGGCTCTGTCGGCCTCTGTCGGGCTCTGTCGGGCTCTACTGGGCCCTGTCGGGCCCTGTCGGGCCCTGTCGGGCTCTGTCGGGCTCTGTCGGGCTCTGTCGGGCTCTACTGGGCTCTGTCGGGCCCTGTCGGGCCCTGTCGGGCTCTGTCGGACTCTGTCGGGCCCTGTCGGGCCCTGTCGGGCTCTGTCGGGCTCTGTCGGGCTCTACTGGGCTCTGTCGGGCTCTGTCGGGCTCTGTCGGGCTCTGTCGGGCTCTCCTGGGCCCTGTCGGGCTCTGTCGGGCTGTGTCGGGCTCTGTCGGGCCCTGTCGGGCCCTGTCGGGCTCTGTCGGGCTCTGTCGGGCTCTGTCGGGCTCTACTGGGCTCTGTCGGGTTCTACTGGGCTCTACTGGGCTCTGTCGGGCTCTGTCGGGCCCTGTCGGTCTCTGTCGGGCTCTGTCGGGCCCTGTCGGGACCTGTCGGGCTCTGTCGGGCTCTGTCGGTCCCTGTCGGGCTCTGTCGGGCTCTGTCGGGCTCTGTCGGGCTCTACTGGGCCCTGTCGGGCTCTGTCGGGCTCTGTCGGGCTCTGTCGGGCCCTGTCGGGCTCTGTCGGGCTCTGTCGGGCTGTGTCGGGCTCTGTCGGGCTCTACTGGGCTCTACTGGGCTCTGTCGGGCTCTGTCGGGCTCTGTCGGGCTCTACTGGGCCCTGTCGGGCCCTGTCGGGCTCTGTCGGGCTCTGTCGGGCTCTGTCGGGCTCTACTGGGCCCTGTCGGGCCCTGTCGGGCTCTGTCGGGCTCTGTCGGGCTCTGTCGGGCTCTACTGGGCTCTGTCGGGCTCTGTCGGGTTCTGTCGGGCTCTGTCGGGCTCTGTCGGGCTCTACTGGGCCCTGTCGGGACCTGTCGGGCCCTGTCGGGCTCTGTCGGGCTCTGTCGGGCTCTGTCGGGCTCTACTGGGCTCTGTCGGGCTCTGTCGGGTTCTGTCGGGCTCTGTCGGGCTCTGTCGGGCCCTGTCGGGCTCTGTCGGGCCCTGTCGGGCCCTGTCGGGCCCTGTCGGGCTCTGTCGGGCTCTGTCGGGCCCTGTCGGGCTCTGTCGGGCTCTGTCGGGCTCTGTCGGGCTCTACTGGGCCCTGTCGGGCCCTGTCGGGCCCTGTCGGGCTCTGTCGGGCTCTGTCGGGCTCTGTCGGGCTCTACTGGGCTCTGTCGGGCTCTGTCGGGCTCTGTCGGGCTCTGTCGGGCTCTACTGGGCCCTGTCGGGCTCTGTCGGGCTCTGTCGGGCTCTGTCGGGCCCTGTCGGGCCCTGTCGGGCTCTGTCGGGCTCTGTCGGGCCCTGTCGGGCTCTACTGGGCTCTGTCGGGCTCTGTCGGGCTCTGTCGGGCTCTACTGGGCCCTGTCGGGCTCTGTCGGGCTCTGTCGGGCTCTGTCGGGCCCTGTCGGGACCTGTCGGGCTCTGTCGGGCTCTGTCGGTCCCTGTCGGGCTCTGTCGGGCTCTGTCGGGCTCTGTCGGGCTCTACTGGGCCCTGTCGGGCTCTGTCGGGCTCTGTCGGGCCCTGTCGGGCTCTGTCGGGCCCTGTCGGGCTCTGTCGGGCTCTGTCGGGCTGTATCGGGCTCTATCGGGCTCTACTGGGCTCTACTGGGCTCTGTCGGGCTCTGTCGGGCTCTGTCGGGCTCTACTGGGCCCTGTCGGGCCCTGTCGGGCTCTGTCGGGCTCTGTTGGGCTCTGTCGGGCTCTACTGGGCCCTATCGGGCCCTGTCGGGCTCTGTCGTGCCCTGTGGGGCCCTGTCGGGCTCTGTCGGGCCCTGTCGGGCTCTGTCGGGCCCTGTCGGGCTCTGTCGGGCTCTGTCGGGCCCTGTCGGGCTCTGTCGGGCTCTGTCGGGCTATGTCGGGCTCTACTGGGCCCTGTCGGGCCCTGTCGGGCCCTGTCAGGCTCTGTCGGGCTCTGTCGGGCTCTGTCGGGCTCTACTGGGCTCTGTCGGGCCCTGTCGGGCCCTGTCGGGCTCTGTCGGGCTCTACTGGGCTCTGTCGGGCTCTGTCGGGCTTTGTCGGGCTCTGTCGGGCTCTACTGGGCCCTGTCGGGCTCTGTCGGGCCCTGTCGGGCTCTGTCGGGCTGTGTCGGGCCCTGTCGGGCTCTGTCGGGCTCTGTCGGGCTCTGTCGGGCTCTACTGGGCTCTGTCGGGTTCTACTGGGCTCTACTGGGCCCTGTCGGGCTCTGTCGGGCTCTGTCGGGCCCTGTCGGGCTCTATCGGGCCCTGTCGGGCTCTGTCGGGCTCTGTCGGGCTCTACTGGGCTCTACTGGGCTCTGTCGGGCTCTGTCGGGCTCTACTGGGCCCTGTCGGGCCCTGTCGGGCCCTGACGGTCTCTGTCGGGCTCTACTGGGCTCTGTCGGGCCCTGTCGGGCTCTGTCGGGCTCTGTCGGGCTCTACTGGGCTCTGTCGGGCTCTGTCGGGCTTTGTCGGGCTCTACTGGGCCCTGTCGGGCTCTGTCGGGCCCTGTCGGGCTCTGTCGGGCCCTGTCGGGCTCTGTCGGGCTCTGTCGGGCCCTGTCGGGCTCTGTCGGGCTCTGTCGGGCTCTACTGGGCTCTGTCGGGTTCTACTGGGCTCTACTGGGCCCTGTCGGGCTCTGTCGGGCTCTGTCGGGCTCTACTGGGCTCTGTCGGGCCCTGTAGGGCTCTGTCGGGCTCTGTCGGGCCCTGTCGGGACCTGTCGGGCTCTGTCGGGCTCTGTCGGTCCCTGTCGGGCTCTGTCGGGCTCTGTCGGGTTCTACTGGGCTCTACTGGGCCCTGTCGGGCTCTGTCGGGCTCGGTCGGGCCCTGTCGGGCTCTGTCGGGCCCTGTCGGGCTCTGTCGGGCTCTGTCGGGCTGTATCGGGCTCTATCGGGCTCTACTGGGCTCTACTGGGCTCTGTCGGGCTCTGTCGGGCTCTGTCGGGCTCTACTGGGCCCTGTCGGGCTCTGTCGGGCTCTGTCGGGCTCTGTCGGGCTCTGTCGGGCTCTACTGGGCCCTATCGGGCCCTGTCGGGCTCTGTCGTGCCCTGTCGGGCCCTGTCGGGCTCTGTCGGGCCCTGTCGGGCTCTGTCGGGCCCTGTCGGGCCCTGTCGGGCTCTGTCGGGCTCTGTCGGGCTCTGTCGGGCTCTACTGGGCCCTGTCGGGCCCTGTCGGGCCCTGTCGGGCTCTGTCGGGCTCTGTCGGGATCTGTCGGACTCTACTGGGCTCTGTCAGGCCCTGTCGGGCCCTGTCGGGCTCTGTCGGGCTCTGTCGGGCCCTGTCGGGCCCTGTCGGGCTCTGTCGGGCTCTACTGGGCTCTGTCGGGCTCTGTCGGGCTTTGTCGGGCTCTGTCGGGCTCTACTGGGCCCTGTCGGGCTCTGTCGGGCCCTGTCGGGCCCTGTCGGGCTCTGTCGGGCTCTGTCGGGCTCTACTGGGCCCTGTCGGGCTCTGTCGGGCTCTGTCGGGCCCTGTCGGTCTCTGTCGGGCTCTGTCGGGCCCTGTCGGGACCTGTCGGGCTCTGTCGGGCTCTGTCGGTCCCTGTCGGGCTCTGTCGGGCTCTGTCGGGCTGTGTCGGGCCCTGTCGGGCTCTGTCGGGCACTGTCGGGCTGTGTCGGGCTCTGTCGGGCTCTGTCGGGCTCTACTGGGCTCTGTCGGTCCCTGTCGGGCTCTGTCGGGCTCTGTCGGGCTGTGTCGGGCCCTGTCGGGCTCTGTCGGGCCCTGTCGGGCTCTGTCGGGCTCTGTCGGGCTCTGTCGGGCTCTACTGGGCCCTGTCGGGCTCTGTCGGGCTCTGTCGGGCTCTGTCGGGCCCTGTCGGGCTCTGTCGGGCACTGTCGGGCTGTGTCGGGCTCTGTCGGGCTCTACTGGGCTCTACTGGGCTCTGTCGGGCTCTGTCGGGCTCTGTCGGGCTCTACTGGGCCCTGTCGGGCCCTGTCGGGCTCTGTCGGGCTCTGTCGGGCTCTGTCGGGCTCTACTGGGCCCTGTCGGGCCCTGTCGGGCTCTGTCGGGCTCTGTCGGGCTCTGTCGGGCTCTACTGGGCTCTGTCGGGCTCTGTCGGGTTCTGTCGGGCTCTGTCGGGCTCTGTCGGGCTCTACTGGGCCCTGTCGGGACCTGTCGGGCCCTGTCGGGCTCTGTCGGGCTCTGTCGGGCTCTGTCGGGCTCTACTGGGCTCTGTCGGGCTCTGTCGGGCTCTGTCGGGCTCCACTGGGCCCTGTCGGGCTCTGTCGGGGTCTGTCGGGCCCTGTCGGGCCCTGTCGGGCTCTGTCAGGCTCTGTCGGGCTCTGTCGGGCTCTAATGGGCCCTGACGGGCCCTGTCGGGCCCTGTCGGGCTCTACTGGGCTCTACTGGGCTCTGTCGGGCTCTGTCGGGCTCTGTCGGGCTCTACTGGGCTCTGTCGGGCCCTGTCGGGCCCTGTCGGGCCCTGTCGGGCTCTGTCGGGCTCTGTCGGGCTCTGTCGGGCTCTACTGGGCCCTGTCGGGCCCTGTCGGGCCCTGTCGGGCTCTGTCGGGCTCTGTCGGGCTCTGTCGGGCTCTACTGGGCTCTGTCGGGCCCTGTCGGGCCCTGTCGGGCTCTGTCGGACTCTGTCGGGCCCTGTCGGGCCCTGTCGGGCTCTGTCGGGCTCTGTCGGGCTCTACTGGGCTCTGTCGGGCTCTGTCGGGCTCTGTCGGGCTCTCCTGGGCCCTGTCGGGCTCTGTCGGGCTGTGTCGGGCTCTGTCGGGCCCTGTCGGGCCCTGTCGGGCTGTGTCGGGCTCTGTCGGGCTCTGTCGGGCTCTACTGGGCTCTGTCGGGCTCTGTCGGGCTCTGTCGGGCTCTGTCGGGCTCTACTGGGCCCTGTCGGGATCTTTCGGGCTCTGTGGGGCCCTGTCGGGCTCTGTCGGGCTCTGTCGGGCTCTGTCGGACCCTGTCGGGCTCTGTCGGGCCCTGTCGGGCCCTGTCGGGCTCTGTCGGGCTCTGTCGGGCCCTGTCGGGCTCTGTCGGGCTCTGTCGGGCCCTGTCGGGCTCTACTGGGCCCTGTCGGGCTCTGTCGGGCTCTGTCAGGCCCTGTCGGGCTCTGTCGGGCTCTGTCGGACCCTGTCGGGCTCTGTCGGGCTCTACTGGGCCCTGTCGGGCCCTGTCGGGCCCTGTCGGGCTCTGTCGGGCTCTGTCGGGCTCTGTCGGGCTCTACTGGGCTCTACTGGGCTCTGTCGGGCTCTACTGGGCCCTGTCGGGCTCTGTCGGGCTCTGTCGGGCTCTGTCGGGCCCTGTCGGGCTCTGTCGGGCTCTGTCGTGCCCTGTCGGGCTCTGTCGGGCTCTGTCGGGCCCTGTCGGGCTCTATCGGGCCCTGTCGGGCTCTGTCGGGCCCTGTCGGGCCCTGTCGGGCTCTGTCGGGCTCTGTCGGGCCCTGTCGGGCTCTGTCGGGCTCTGTCGGGCTCTATCGGGCTCTACTGGGCCCTGTCGGGCTCTGTCGGGCCCTGTCGGGCCCTGTCGGGCCCTGTCGGGCTCTGTCGGGCTCTGTCGGGCTCTACTGGGCCCTGTCGGGCTCTGTCGGACTCTGTCGGGCCCTGTCGGGCCCTGTCGGGCTCTGTCAGGCTCTGTCGGGCTCTGTCGGGCTCTAATGGGCCCTGTCGGGCCCTGTCGGGCCCTGTCGGGCTCTACTGGGCTCTACTGGGCTCTGTCGGGCTCTTTCGGGCTCTACTGGGCCCTGTCGGGCCCTGTCGGGCCCTGTCGGGCTCTGTCGGGCTCTGTCGGGCCCTGTCGGGCTCTGTCGGGCTCTGTCGGGCTCTGTCGGGCTCTACTGGGCTCTACTGGGCTCTGTCGGGCTCTGTCGGGCTCTACTGGGCCCTGTCGGGCCCTGTCGGGCTCTATCGGGCTCTGTCGGGCTCTACTGGGCCCTGTCGGGCTCTGTCGGGCCCTGTCGGGCTCTGTCGGGCTCTGTCGGGCCCTGTCGGGCCCTGTCGGGCTCTGTCGGGCCCTGTCGGGCTCTGTCGGGCTCTGTCAGGCTCTGTCGGGCTCTGTCGGGCTCTAATGGGCCCTGTCGGGCCCTGTCGGGCCCTGTCGGGCTCTACTGGGCTCTACTGGGCTCTGTCGGGCTCTTTCGGGCTCTACTGGGCCCTGTCGGCCTCTGTCGGGCTCTGTCGGGCCCTGTCGGGCCCTGTCGGGCTCTGTCAGGCTCTGTCGGGCTCTGTCGGGCTCTAATGGGCCCTGTCGGGCCCTGTCGGGCCCTGTCGGGCTCTACTGGGCTCTACTGGGCTCTGTCGGGCTCTTTCGGGCTCTACTGGGCCCTGTCGGGCCCTGTCGGGCCCTGTCGTGCTCTGTCGGGCCCTGTCGGGCCCTCTCGGGCTCTGTCGGGCTCTGTCGGGCTCTGTCGGGCCCTGTCGGGCTCTGTCGGGCTCTGTCGGGCTCTGTCGGGCTCTACTGGGCTCTACTGGGCTCTGTCGGGCTCTGTCGGGCTCTACTGGGCCCTGTCGGGCCCTGTCGGGCTCTATCGGGCTCTGTCGGGCTCTACTGGGCCCTGTCGGGCTCTGTCGGGCCCTGTCGGGCTCTGTCGGGCTCCACTGGGCTCTGTCGGGCCCTGTCGGGCTCTGTCGGGCCCTGTCGGGCCCTGTCGGGCTCTGTCGGGCCCTGTCGGCCTCTGTCGGGCTCTGTCGGGCTCTGTCGGGCTCTACTGGGCTCTGTCGGGCTCTGTCGGTCTCTGTCGGCCTCTGTCGGGCTCTACTGGGCCCTGTCGGGCTCTGTCGGGCTCTGTCGGGCCCTGTCGGGCTCTGTCGGGCTCTGTCGGGCCTTGTCGGGCTCTGTCGGGCTCTGTCGGGCTCTGTCGGGCTCTACTGGGCCCTGTCGGGCTCTGTCGGGCTCTGTCGGGCTCTGTCGGGCCCTGTTGGGCTCTGTCGGGCTCTACTGGGCCCTGTCGGGCCCTGTCGGGCTCTGTCGGGCTCTGTCGGGCCCTGTCGGGCTCTGTCGGGTTCTGTCGGGTTCTGTCGGGCTCTGTCGGGTTCTGTCGGGCTCTGTCGGGCTCTGTCGGGCTCTGTCGGGTTCTGTCGGGCTCTGTCGGGCTCTGTCGGGCTCTACTGGGCTCTGTCGGGCCCTGTCGGGCCCTGTCGGGCTCTGTCGGGCTCTGTCGGGCTCTGTCGGGCTCTACTGGGCCCTGTCGGGCCCTGTCGGGCTCTGTCGGGCCCTGTCGGGCCCTGTCGGGCTCTGTCGGGCCCTGTCGGGCTCTGTCGGGCTCTGTCGGGCTCTACTGGGCTCTACTGGGCTCTGTCGGGCTCTGTCGGTCTCTGTCGGCCTCTGTCGGGCTCTACTGGGCCCTGTCGGGCTCTGTCGGGCTCTGTCGGGCCCTGTCGGGCTCTGTCGGGCTCTGTCGGGCCTTGTCGGGCTCTGTCGGGCTCTGTCGGGCTCTGTCGGGCTCTACTGGGCCCTGTCGGTCTCTGTCGGCCTCTGTCGGGCTCTACTGGGCCCTGTCGGGCTCTGTCGGGCTCTGTCGGGCCCTGTCGGGCTCTGTCGGGCTCTGTCGGGCCTTGTCGGGCTCTGTCGGGCTCTGTCGGGCTCTGTCGGGCTCTACTGGGCCCTGTCGGGCTCTGTCGGGCTCTGTCGGGCTCTGTCGGGCCCTGTTGGGCTCTGTCGGGCTCTACTGGGCCCTGTCGGGCCCTGTCGGGCTCTGTCGGGCTCTGTCGGGCCCTGTCGGGCTCTGTCGGGTTCTGTCGGGTTCTGTCGGGCTCTGTCGGGTTCTGTCGGGCTCTGTCGGGCTCTGTCGGGCTCTGTCGGGTTCTGTCGGGCTCTGTCGGGCTCTGTCGGGCTCTACTGGGCTCTGTCGGGCCCTGTCGGGCCCTGTCGGGCTCTGTCGGGCTCTGTCGGGCTCTGTCGGGCTCTACTGGGCCCTGTCGGGCCCTGTCGGGCTCTGTCGGGCCCTGTCGGGCTCTGTCGGGCTCTGTCGGGCTCTACTGGGCTCTACTGGGCTCTGTCGGGCTCTGTCGGGCTCTACTGGGCCCTGTCGGGCCCTGTCGGGCCCTGACGGTCTCTGTCGGGCTCTACTGGGCTCTGTCGGGCTCTGTCGGGCTCTGTCGGGCTCTGTCGGGCTCTGTCGGGCTCTGTCGGGCTCTACTGGGCTCTGTCGGGCTCTGTCGGGCTTTGTCGGGCTCTACTGGGCCCTGTCGGGCTCTGTCGGGCCCTGTCGGGCTCTGTCGGGCCCTGTCGGGCTCTGTCGGGCTCTGTCGGGCCCTGTCGGGCTCTGTCGGGCTCTGTCGGGCTCTACTGGGCTCTGTCGGGTTCTACTGGGCTCTACTGGGCCCTGTCGGGCTCTGTCGGGCTCTGTCGGGCTCTACTGGGCTCTGTCGGGCCCTGTAGGGCTCTGTCGGGCTCTGTCGGGCCCTGTCGGGACCTGTCGGGCTCTGTCGGGCTCTGTCGGTCCCTGTCGGGCTCTGTCGGGCTCTGTCGGGTTCTACTGGGCTCTACTGGGCCCTGTCGGGCTCTGTCGGGCTCGGTCGGGCCCTGTCGGGCTCTGTCGGGCCCTGTCGGGCTCTGTCGGGCTCTGTCGGGCTGTATCGGGCTCTATCGGGCTCTACTGGGCTCTACTGGGCTCTGTCGGGCTCTGTCGGGCTCTGTCGGGCTCTACTGGGCCCTGTCGGGCTCTGTCGGGCTCTGTCGGGCTCTGTCGGGCTCTGTCGGGCTCTACTGGGCCCTATCGGGCCCTGTCGGGCTCTGTCGTGCCCTGTCGGGCCCTGTCGGGCTCTGTCGGGCCCTGTCGGGCTCTGTCGGGCCCTGTCGGGCCCTGTCGGCCCCTGTCGGGCTCTGTCGGGCTCTGTCGGGCTCTGTCGGGCTCTACTGGGCCCTGTCGGGCCCTGTCGGGCCCTGTCGGGCTCTGTCGGGCTCTGTCGGGATCTGTCGGGCTCTACTGGGCTCTGTCAGGCCCTGTCGGGCCCTGTCGGGCTCTGTCGGGCTCTGTCGGGCCCTGTCGGGCCCTGTCGGGCTCTGTCGGGCTCTACTGGGCTCTGTCGGGCTCTGTCGGGCTTTGTCGGGCTCTGTCGGGCTCTACTGGGCCCTGTCGGGCTCTGTCGGGCCCTGTCGGGCCCTGTCGGGCTCTGTCGGGCTCTGTCGGGCTCTACTGGGCTCTGTCGGGTTCTACTGGGCTCTACTGGGCTCTGTCGGGCTCTGTCGGGCCCTGTCGGTCTCTGTCGGGCTCTGTCGGGCCCTGTCGGGACCTGTCGGGCTCTGTCGGGCTCTGTCGGTCCCTGTCGGGCTCTGTTGGGCTCTGTCGGGCTCTGTCGGGCTCTACTGGGCCCTGTCGGGCTCTGTCGGGCTCTGTCGGGCTCTGTCGGGCCCTGTCGGGCTCTGTCGGGCTCTGTCGGGCTGTGTCGGGCTCTGTCGGGCTCTACTGGGCTCTACTGGGCTCTGTCGGGCTCTGTCGGGCTCTGTCGGGCTCTACTGGGCCCTGTCGGGCCCTGTCGGGCTCTGTCGGGCTCTGTCGGGCTCTGTCGGGCTCTACTGGGCCCTGTCGGGCCCTGTCGGGCTCTGTCGGGCTCTGTCGGGCTCTGTCGGGCTCTACTGGGCTCTGTCGGGCTCTGTCGGGTTCTGTCGGGCTCTGTCGGGCTCTGTCGGGCTCTACTGGGCCCTGTCGGGACCTGTCGGGCCCTGTCGGGCTCTGTCGGGCTCTGTCGGGCTCTGTCGGGCTCTACTGGGCTCTGTCGGGCTCTGTCGGGTTCTGTCGGGCTCTGTCGGGCTCTGTCGGGCCCTGTCGGGCTCTGTCGGGCCCTGTCGGGCCCTGTCGGGCCCTGTCGGGCTCTGTCGGGCTCTGTCGGGCCCTGTCGGGCTCTGTCGGGCTCTGTCGGGCTCTGTCGGGCTCTACTGGGCCCTGTCGGGCCCTGTCGGGCCCTGTCGGGCTCTGTCGGGCTCTGTCGGGCTCTGTCGGGCTCTACTGGGCTCTGTCGGGCTCTGTCGGGCTCTGTCGGGCTCTGTCGGGCTCTACTGGGCCCTGTCGGGCTCTGTCGGGCTCTGTCGGGCTCTGTCGGGCCCTGTCGGGCCCTGTCGGGCTCTGTCGGGCTCTGTCGGGCCCTGTCGGGCTCTACTGGGCTCTGTCGGGCTCTGTCGGGCTCTGTCGGGCTCTACTGGGCCCTGTCGGGCTCTGTCGGGCTCTGTCGGGCTCTGTCGGGCCCTGTCGGGACCTGTCGGGCTCTGTCGGGCTCTGTCGGTCCCTGTCGGGCTCTGTCGGGCTCTGTCGGGCTCTGTCGGGCTCTACTGGGCCCTGTCGGGCTCTGTCGGGCTCTGTCGGGCCCTGTCGGGCTCTGTCGGGCCCTGTCGGGCTCTGTCGGGCTGTATCGGGCTCTATCGGGCTCTACTGGGCTCTACTGGGCTCTGTCGGGCTCTGTCGGGCTCTGTCGGGCTCTACTGGGCCCTGTCGGGCCCTGTCGGGCTCTGTCGGGCTCTGTTGGGCTCTGTCGGGCTCTACTGGGCCCTATCGGGCCCTGTCGGGCTCTGTCGTGCCCTGTGGGGCCCTGTCGGGCTCTGTCGGGCCCTGTCGGGCCCTGTCGGGCCCTGTCGGGCCCTGTCGGGCTCTGTCGGGCCCTGTCGGGCTCTGTCGGGCTCTGTCGGGCTCTGTCGGGCTCTACTGGGCCCTGTCGGGCCCTGTCGGGCCCTGTCGGGCTCTGTCGGGCTCTGTCGGGCTCTGTCGGGCTCTACTGGGCTCTGTCGGGCCCTGTCGGGCCCTGTCGGGCTCTGTCGGGCTCTACTGGGCTCTGTCGGGCTCTGTCGGGCTTTGTCGGGCTCTGTCGGGCTCTACTGGGCCCTGTCGGGCTCTGTCGGGCCCTGTCGGGCTCTGTCGGGCTGTGTCGGGCCCTGTCGGGCTCTGTCGGGCTCTGTCGGGCTCTGTCGGGCTCTACTGGGCTCTGTCGGGCTCTGTCGGGCTCTACTGGGCCCTGTCGGGCTCTGTCGGGCTCTGTCGGGCCCTGTCGGGCTCTGTCGGGCTCTGTCGGGCCCTGTCGGGACCTGTCGGGCTCTGTCGGGCTCTGTCGGGCCCTGTTGGGCTCTGTCGGGCTCTGTCGGGCTCTGTCGGGCTCTACTGGGCCCTGTCGGGCTCTGTCGGGCTCTGTCGGGCTCTGTCGGGCCCTGTCGGGCTCTGTCGGGCTCTGTCGGGCTGTGTCGGGCTCTGTCGGGCTCTACTGGGCTCTACTGGGCTCTGTCGGGCTCTGTCGGGCTCTGTCGGGCTCTACTGGGCCCTGTCGGGCCCTGTCGGGCTCTGTCGGGCTCTGTCGGGCTCTACTGGGCCCTGTCGGGCTCTGTCGGGTTCTGTCGGGCTCTGTCGGGCTCTGTCGGGCTCTACTGGGCCCTGTCGGGACCTGTCGGGCCCTGTCGGGCTCTGTCGGGCTCTGTCGGGCTCTACTGGGCTCTGTCGGGCTCTGTCGGGTTCTGTCGGGCTCTGTCGGGCTCTGTCGGGCCCTGTCGGGCTCTGTCGGGCTCTGTCGGGCCCTGTCGGGCCCTGTCGGGCTCTGTCGGGCTCTGTCGGGCCCTGTCGGGCTCTGTCGGGCTCTGTCGGGCTCTACTGGGCCCTGTCGGGCCCTGTCGGGCCCTGTCGGGCTCTGTCGGGCTCTGTCGGGTTCTGTCGGGCTCTACTGGGCTCTGTCGGGCCCTGTCGGGCCCTGTCGGGCTCTGTCGGGCTCTGTCGGGCCCTGTCGGGCCCTGTCGGGCTCTGTCGGGCTCTGTCGGGCTCTACTGGGCTCTGTCGGGCTCTGTCGGGCTCTGTCGGGCTCTGTCGGGCTCTACTGGGCCCTGTCGGGCTCTGTCGGGCTCTGTCGGGCTCTGTCGGGCCCTGTCGGGCCCTGTCGGGCTCTGTCGGGCTCTGTCGGGCCCTGTCGGGCTCTACTGGGCTCTGTCGGGCTCTGTCGGGCTCTGTCGGGCCCTGTCGGGCTCTGTCGGGCTCTGTCGGTCTCTGTCGGGTTCTGTCGGGCTCTGTCGGGCTCTGTCGGGCTCTTCTGGGCCCTGTCGGGCCCTGTCGGGCTCTGTCGGGCTCTGTCGGGCTCTGTCGGGCTCTGTCGGGCTCTACTGGGCCCTGTCGGGACCTGTCGGGCCCTGTCGGGCTCTGTCGGGCTCTGTCGGGCTCTGTCGGGCTCTACTGGGCTCTGTCGGGCTCTGTCGGGTTCTGTCGGGCTCTGTCGGGCTCTGTCGGGCTCTACTGGGATCTGTCGGGCCCTGTCGGGCCCTGTCGGGCTCTGTCGGGCCCTGTCGGGCCCTGTCGGGCTCTGTCGGGCTCTGTCGGGCTCTACTGGGCCCTGTCGGGCCCTGTCGGGCTCTGTCGGGCCCTGTCGGGCCCTGTCGGGCTCTGTCGGGCTCTGTCGGGCCCTGTCGGGCCCTGTCGGGCTCTGTCGGGCTCTGTCGGGCTCTGTCGGGCCCTGTCGGGCTCTGTCGGGCTCTACTGGGCTCTGTCGGGCTCTGTCGGGCTTTGTCGGGCTCTGTCGGGCTCTACTGGGAACTGTCGGGCCCTGATGGGCTCTGTCGGGCTCTGCTGGGCTCTGTCGGGCTCTGTCGGGTTCTGTCGGGCTCTGTCGGGCTCTGTCGGGCTCTACTGGGCTCTGTCGGGCCCTGTCGGGCCCTCTCGGGCTCTGTCGGGCCCTGTCGGGCCCTGTCGGCCTCTGTCGGGCTCTGTCGGGCTCTGTCGGGCCCTGTCGGGCTCTGTCGGGCTCTACTGTGCTCTGTCGGGCTCTGTCGGGCTTTGTCGGGCTCTGTCGGGCTCTACTGGGCCCTGTCGGGCCCTGATGGGCTCTGTCGGGCTCTGCTGGGCTCTGTCGGGCTCTGTCGGGTTCTGTCGGGCTCTGTCGGGCTCTGTCGGGCTCTACTGGGCTCTGTCGGGCCCTGTCGGGCCCTGTCGGGCTCTGTCGGGCCCTGTCGGGCTCTGTCGGGCTCTGTCGGGCTTTGTCGGGCTCTGTCGGGCTCTGTCGGGCTCTACTGGGCTCTGTCGGGCCCTGTCGGGCCCTGTCGGGCTCTGTCGGGCCCTGTCGGGCCCTGTCGGGCTCTGTCGGGCTCTGTCGGGCTCTGTCGGGCTCTACTGGGCCCTGTCGGGCTCTGTCGGTCTCTGTCGGGCCCTGTCGGGCTCTGTCGGGCTCTACTGGGCCCTGTCGGGCCCTGTCGGGCCCTGTCGGGTTCTGTCGGGCTCTACTGGGCTCTGTCGGGCTCTACTGGGCTCTACTGGGCTCTGTCGGGGTCTACTGGGCCCTGTCGGGCTCTGTCGGGCTCTGTCGGGCTCTGTCGGGCCCTGTCGGGCTCTGTCGGGCTCTGTCGTGCCCTGTCGGGCTCTGTCGGGCTCTGTCGGGCCCTGTCGGGCTCTATCGGGCCCTGTCGGGCTCTGTCGGGCTCTGTCGGGCTCTGTCGGGCCCTGTCGGGACCTGTCGGGCTCTGTCGGGCTCTGTCGGTCCCTGTCGGGCTCTGTCGGGCTCTGTCGGGCTCTGTCGGGCTCTACTGGGCCCTGTCGGGCTCTGTCGGGCTCTGTCGGGCCCTGTCGGGCTCTGTCGGGCCCTGTCGGGCTCTGTCGGGCTCTGTCGGGCTGTATCGGGCTCTATCGGGCTCTACTGGGCTCTACTGGGCTCTGTCGGGCTCTGTCGGGATCTGTCGTGCTCTACTGGGCCCTGTCGGGCCCTGTCGGGCTCTGTCGGGCTCTGTTGGGCTCTGTCGGGCTCTACTGGGCCCTATCGGGCCCTGTCGGGCTCTGTCGTGCCCTGTGGGGCCCTGTCGGGCTCTGTCGGGCCCTGTCGGGCTCTGTCGGGCCCTGTCGGGCCCTGTCGGGCTCTGTCGGGCCCTGTCGGGCTCTGTCGGGCTCTGTCGGGCTCTGTCGGGCTCTACTGGGCCCTGTCGGGCCCTGTCGGGCCCTGTCGGGCTCTGTCGGGCTCTGTCGGGCTCTGTCGGGCTCTACTGGGCTCTGTCGGGCCCTGTCGGGCCCTGTCGGGCTCTGTCGGGCTCTACTGGGCTCTGTCGGGCTCTGTCGGGCTTTGTCGGGCTCTGTCGGGCTCTACTGGGCCCTGTCGGGCTCTGTCGGGCCCTGTCGGGCTCTGTCGGGCTGTGTCGGGCCCTGTCGGGCTCTGTCGGGCTCTGTCGGGCTCTGTCGGGCTCTACTGGGCTCTGTCGGGCTCTGTCGGGCTCTACTGGGCCCTGTCGGGCTCTGTCGGGCTCTGTCGGGCCCTGTCGGGCTCTGTCGGGCTCTGTCGGGCCCTGTCGGGACCTGTCGGGCTCTGTCGGGCTCTGTCGGGCCCTGTTGGGCTCTGTCGGGCTCTGTCGGGCTCTGTCGGGCTCTACTGGGCCCTGTCGGGCTCTGTCGGGCTCTGTCGGGCTCTGTCGGGCCCTGTCGGGCTCTGTCGGGCTCTGTCGGGCTGTGTCGGGCTCTGTCGGGCTCTACTGGGCTCTACTGGGCTCTGTCGGGCTCTGTCGGGCTCTGTCGGGCTCTACTGGGCCCTGTCGGGCCCTGTCGGGCTCTGTCGGGCTCTGTCGGGCTCTACTGGGCCCTGTCGGGCTCTGTCGGGTTCTGTCGGGCTCTGTCGGGCTCTGTCGGGCTCTACTGGGCCCTGTCGGGACCTGTCGGGCCCTGTCGGGCTCTGTCGGGCTCTGTCGGGCTCTACTGGGCTCTGTCGGGCTCTGTCGGGTTCTGTCGGGCTCTGTCGGGCTCTGTCGGGCCCTGTCGGGCCCTGTCGGGCCCTGTCGGGCCCTGTCGGGCCCTGTCGGGCTCTGTCGGGCTCTGTCGGGCCCTGTCGGGCTCTGTCGGGCTCTGTCGGGCTCTACTGGGCCCTGTCGGGCCCTGTCGGGCCCTGTCGGGCTCTGTCGGGCTCTGTCGGGTTCTGTCGGGCTCTACTGGGCTCTGTCGGGCCCTGTCGGGCCCTGTCGGGCTCTGTCGGGCTCTGTCGGGCCCTGTCGGGCCCTGTCGGGCTCTGTCAGGCTCTGTCGGGCTCTACTGGGCTCTGTCGGGCTCTGTCGGGCTCTGTCGGGCTCTGTCGGGCTCTACTGGGCCCTGTCGGGCTCTGTCGGGCTCTGTCGGGCTCTGTCGGGCCCTGTCGGGCCCTGTCGGGCTCTGTCGGGCTCTGTCGGGCTCTGTCGGGCTCTACTGGGCCCTGTCGGGCCCTCTCGGGCTCTGTCGGGCCCTGTCGGGCTCTGTCGGGCTCTGTCGGTCTCTGTCGGGTTCTGTCGGGCTCTGTCGGGCTCTGTCGGGCTCTTCTGGGCCCTGTCGGGCCCTGTCGGGCTCTGTCGGGCTCTGTCGGGCTCTGTCGGGCTCTGTCGGGCTCTACTGGGCCCTGTCGGGACCTGTCGGGCCCTGTCGGGCTCTGTCGGGCTCTGTCGGGCTCTGTCGGGCTCTACTGGGCTCTGTCGGGCTCTGTCGGGTTCTGTCGGGCTCTGTCGGGCTCTGTCGGGCTCTACTGGGATCTGTCGGGCCCTGTCGGGCCCTGTCGGGCTCTGTCGGGCCCTGTCGGGCCCTGTCGGGCTCTGTCGGGCTCTGTCGGGCTCTACTGGGCTCTGTCGGGCCCTGTCGGGCCCTGTCGGGCTCTGTCGGGCCCTGTCGGGCCCTGTCGGGCCCTGTCGGGCTCTGTCGGGCTCTGTCGGGCTCTGTCGGGCTCTACTGGGCCCTGTCGGGCTCTGTCGGTCTCTGTCGGGCCCTGTCGGGCTCTGTCGGGCTCTACTGGGCCCTGTCGGGCCCTGTCGGGCCCTGTCGGGCTCTGTCGGGCTCTACTGGGCTCTGTCGGGCTCTACTGGGCTCTACTGGGCTCTGTCGGGGTCTACTGGGCCCTGTCGGGCTCTGTCGGGCTCTGTCGGGCTCTGTCGGGCTCTACTGGGCTCTGTCGGGCTCTGTCGGGCTCTACTGGGCCCTGTCGGGCTCTGTCGGGCTCTGTCGGGCCCTGTCGGGCTCTGTCGGGCTCTGTCGGGCCCTGTCGGGACCTGTCGGGCTCTGTCGGGCTCTGTCGGGCCCTGTTGGGCTCTGTCGGGCTCTGTCGGGCTCTGTCGGGCTCTACTGGGCCCTGTCGGGCTCTGTCGGGCTCTGTCGGGCTCTGTCGGGCCCTGTCGGGCTCTGTCGGGCTCTGTCGGGCTGTGTCGGGCTCTGTCGGGCTCTACTGGGCTCTACTGGGCTCTGTC
This sequence comes from Caloenas nicobarica, assembly GCF_036013445.1. Classification (NCBI taxonomy): domain Eukaryota; kingdom Metazoa; phylum Chordata; class Aves; order Columbiformes; family Columbidae; genus Caloenas; species Caloenas nicobarica. The sequence continues at coordinate 55,923 of NW_027017247.1, read as the reverse complement.
GGGCTCTGTCGGGCTCTGTCGGGCTCTACTGGGCCCTGTCGGGCCCTGTCGGGCTCTGTCGGGCTCTGTCGGGCTCTACTGGGCCCTGTCGGGCTCTGTCGGGCTCTGTCGGGCTCTGTCGGGCTCTGTCGGGCTCTACTGGGCCCTGTCGGGACCTGTCGGGCCCTGTCGGGCTCTGTCGGGCTCTGTCGGGCTCTACTGGGCTCTGTCGGGCTCTGTCGGGTTCTGTCGGGCTCTGTCGGGCTCTGTCGGGCCCTGTCGGGCCCTGTCGGGCTCTGTCGGGCCCTGTCGGGCCCTGTCGGGCTCTGTCGGGCTCTGTCGGGCCCTGTCGGGCTCTGTCGGGCTCTGTCGGGCTCTACTGGGCCCTGTCGGGCCCTGTCGGGCCCTGTCGGGCTCTGTCGGGCTCTGTCGGGTTCTGTCGGGCTCTACTGGGCTCTGTCGGGCCCTGTCGGGCCCTGTCGGGCTCTGTCGGGCTCTGTCGGGCCCTGTCGGGCCCTGTCGGGCTCTGTCGGGCTCTGTCGGGCTCTACTGGGCTCTGTCGGGCTCTGTCGGGCTCTGTCGGGCTCTGTCGGGCTCTACTGGGCCCTGTCGGGCTCTGTCGGGCTCTGTCGGGCTCTGTCGGGCCCTGTCGGGCCCTGTCGGGCTCTGTCGGGCTCTGTCGGGCCCTGTCGGGCTCTACTGGGCTCTGTCGGGCTCTGTCGGGCTCTGTCGGGCCCTGTCGGGCTCTGTCGGGCTCTGTCGGTCTCTGTCGGGTTCTGTCGGGCTCTGTCGGGCTCTGTCGGGCTCTTCTGGGCCCTGTCGGGCCCTGTCGGGCTCTGTCGGGCTCTGTCGGGCTCTGTCGGGCTCTGTCGGGCTCTACTGGGCCCTGTCGGGACCTGTCGGGCCCTGTCGGGCTCTGTCGGGCTCTGTCGGGCTCTGTCGGGCTCTACTGGGCTCTGTCGGGCTCTGTCGGGTTCTGTCGGGCTCTGTCGGGCTCTGTCGGGCTCTACTGGGATCTGTCGGGCCCTGTCGGGCCCTGTCGGGCTCTGTCGGGCCCTGTCGGGCCCTGTCGGGCTCTGTCGGGCTCTGTCGGGCTCTACTGGGCCCTGTCGGGCCCTGTCGGGCTCTGTCGGGCCCTGTCGGGCCCTGTCGGGCTCTGTCGGGCTCTGTCGGGCCCTGTCGGGCCCTGTCGGGCTCTGTCGGGCTCTGTCGGGCTCTGTCGGGCCCTGTCGGGCTCTGTCGGGCTCTACTGGGCTCTGTCGGGCTCTGTCGGGCTTTGTCGGGCTCTGTCGGGCTCTACTGGGAACTGTCGGGCCCTGATGGGCTCTGTCGGGCTCTGCTGGGCTCTGTCGGGCTCTGTCGGGTTCTGTCGGGCTCTGTCGGGCTCTGTCGGGCTCTACTGGGCTCTGTCGGGCCCTGTCGGGCCCTCTCGGGCTCTGTCGGGCCCTGTCGGGCCCTGTCGGCCTCTGTCGGGCTCTGTCGGGCTCTGTCGGGCCCTGTCGGGCTCTGTCGGGCTCTACTGTGCTCTGTCGGGCTCTGTCGGGCTTTGTCGGGCTCTGTCGGGCTCTACTGGGCCCTGTCGGGCCCTGATGGGCTCTGTCGGGCTCTGCTGGGCTCTGTCGGGCTCTGTCGGGTTCTGTCGGGCTCTGTCGGGCTCTGTCGGGCTCTACTGGGCTCTGTCGGGCCCTGTCGGGCCCTGTCGGGCTCTGTCGGGCCCTGTCGGGCTCTGTCGGGCTCTGTCGGGCTTTGTCGGGCTCTGTCGGGCTCTGTCGGGCTCTACTGGGCTCTGTCGGGCCCTGTCGGGCCCTGTCGGGCTCTGTCGGGCCCTGTCGGGCCCTGTCGGGCTCTGTCGGGCTCTGTCGGGCTCTGTCGGGCTCTACTGGGCCCTGTCGGGCTCTGTCGGTCTCTGTCGGGCCCTGTCGGGCTCTGTCGGGCTCTACTGGGCCCTGTCGGGCCCTGTCGGGCCCTGTCGGGTTCTGTCGGGCTCTACTGGGCTCTGTCGGGCTCTACTGGGCTCTACTGGGCTCTGTCGGGGTCTACTGGGCCCTGTCGGGCTCTGTCGGGCTCTGTCGGGCTCTGTCGGGCCCTGTCGGGCTCTGTCGGGCTCTGTCGTGCCCTGTCGGGCTCTGTCGGGCTCTGTCGGGCCCTGTCGGGCTCTATCGGGCCCTGTCGGGCTCTGTCGGGCTCTGTCGGGCTCTGTCGGGCCCTGTCGGGACCTGTCGGGCTCTGTCGGGCTCTGTCGGTCCCTGTCGGGCTCTGTCGGGCTCTGTCGGGCTCTGTCGGGCTCTACTGGGCCCTGTCGGGCTCTGTCGGGCTCTGTCGGGCCCTGTCGGGCTCTGTCGGGCCCTGTCGGGCTCTGTCGGGCTCTGTCGGGCTGTATCGGGCTCTATCGGGCTCTACTGGGCTCTACTGGGCTCTGTCGGGCTCTGTCGGGATCTGTCGTGCTCTACTGGGCCCTGTCGGGCCCTGTCGGGCTCTGTCGGGCTCTGTTGGGCTCTGTCGGGCTCTACTGGGCCCTATCGGGCCCTGTCGGGCTCTGTCGTGCCCTGTGGGGCCCTGTCGGGCTCTGTCGGGCCCTGTCGGGCTCTGTCGGGCCCTGTCGGGCCCTGTCGGGCTCTGTCGGGCCCTGTCGGGCTCTGTCGGGCTCTGTCGGGCTCTGTCGGGCTCTACTGGGCCCTGTCGGGCCCTGTCGGGCCCTGTCGGGCTCTGTCGGGCTCTGTCGGGCTCTGTCGGGCTCTACTGGGCTCTGTCGGGCCCTGTCGGGCCCTGTCGGGCTCTGTCGGGCTCTACTGGGCTCTGTCGGGCTCTGTCGGGCTTTGTCGGGCTCTGTCGGGCTCTACTGGGCCCTGTCGGGCTCTGTCGGGCCCTGTCGGGCTCTGTCGGGCTGTGTCGGGCCCTGTCGGGCTCTGTCGGGCTCTGTCGGGCTCTGTCGGGCTCTACTGGGCTCTGTCGGGCTCTGTCGGGCTCTACTGGGCCCTGTCGGGCTCTGTCGGGCTCTGTCGGGCCCTGTCGGGCTCTGTCGGGCTCTGTCGGGCCCTGTCGGGACCTGTCGGGCTCTGTCGGGCTCTGTCGGGCCCTGTTGGGCTCTGTCGGGCTCTGTCGGGCTCTGTCGGGCTCTACTGGGCCCTGTCGGGCTCTGTCGGGCTCTGTCGGGCTCTGTCGGGCCCTGTCGGGCTCTGTCGGGCTCTGTCGGGCTGTGTCGGGCTCTGTCGGGCTCTACTGGGCTCTACTGGGCTCTGTCGGGCTCTGTCGGGCTCTGTCGGGCTCTACTGGGCCCTGTCGGGCCCTGTCGGGCTCTGTCGGGCTCTGTCGGGCTCTACTGGGCCCTGTCGGGCTCTGTCGGGTTCTGTCGGGCTCTGTCGGGCTCTGTCGGGCTCTACTGGGCCCTGTCGGGACCTGTCGGGCCCTGTCGGGCTCTGTCGGGCTCTGTCGGGCTCTACTGGGCTCTGTCGGGCTCTGTCGGGTTCTGTCGGGCTCTGTCGGGCTCTGTCGGGCCCTGTCGGGCCCTGTCGGGCCCTGTCGGGCCCTGTCGGGCCCTGTCGGGCTCTGTCGGGCTCTGTCGGGCCCTGTCGGGCTCTGTCGGGCTCTGTCGGGCTCTACTGGGCCCTGTCGGGCCCTGTCGGGCCCTGTCGGGCTCTGTCGGGCTCTGTCGGGTTCTGTCGGGCTCTACTGGGCTCTGTCGGGCCCTGTCGGGCCCTGTCGGGCTCTGTCGGGCTCTGTCGGGCCCTGTCGGGCCCTGTCGGGCTCTGTCAGGCTCTGTCGGGCTCTACTGGGCTCTGTCGGGCTCTGTCGGGCTCTGTCGGGCTCTGTCGGGCTCTACTGGGCCCTGTCGGGCTCTGTCGGGCTCTGTCGGGCTCTGTCGGGCCCTGTCGGGCCCTGTCGGGCTCTGTCGGGCTCTGTCGGGCTCTGTCGGGCTCTACTGGGCCCTGTCGGGCCCTCTCGGGCTCTGTCGGGCCCTGTCGGGCTCTGTCGGGCTCTGTCGGTCTCTGTCGGGTTCTGTCGGGCTCTGTCGGGCTCTGTCGGGCTCTTCTGGGCCCTGTCGGGCCCTGTCGGGCTCTGTCGGGCTCTGTCGGGCTCTGTCGGGCTCTGTCGGGCTCTACTGGGCCCTGTCGGGACCTGTCGGGCCCTGTCGGGCTCTGTCGGGCTCTGTCGGGCTCTGTCGGGCTCTACTGGGCTCTGTCGGGCTCTGTCGGGTTCTGTCGGGCTCTGTCGGGCTCTGTCGGGCTCTACTGGGATCTGTCGGGCCCTGTCGGGCCCTGTCGGGCTCTGTCGGGCCCTGTCGGGCCCTGTCGGGCTCTGTCGGGCTCTGTCGGGCTCTACTGGGCTCTGTCGGGCCCTGTCGGGCCCTGTCGGGCTCTGTCGGGCCCTGTCGGGCCCTGTCGGGCCCTGTCGGGCTCTGTCGGGCTCTGTCGGGCTCTGTCGGGCTCTACTGGGCCCTGTCGGGCTCTGTCGGTCTCTGTCGGGCCCTGTCGGGCTCTGTCGGGCTCTACTGGGCCCTGTCGGGCCCTGTCGGGCCCTGTCGGGCTCTGTCGGGCTCTACTGGGCTCTGTCGGGCTCTACTGGGCTCTACTGGGCTCTGTCGGGGTCTACTGGGCCCTGTCGGGCTCTGTCGGGCTCTGTCGGGCTCTGTCGGGCTCTACTGGGCTCTGTCGGGCTCTGTCGGGCTCTACTGGGCCCTGTCGGGCTCTGTCGGGCTCTGTCGGGCCCTGTCGGGCTCTGTCGGGCTCTGTCGGGCCCTGTCGGGACCTGTCGGGCTCTGTCGGGCTCTGTCGGGCCCTGTTGGGCTCTGTCGGGCTCTGTCGGGCTCTGTCGGGCTCTACTGGGCCCTGTCGGGCTCTGTCGGGCTCTGTCGGGCTCTGTCGGGCCCTGTCGGGCTCTGTCGGGCTCTGTCGGGCTGTGTCGGGCTCTGTCGGGCTCTACTGGGCTCTACTGGGCTCTGTCGGGCTCTGTCGGGCTCTGTCGGGCTCTACTGGGCCCTGTCGGGCCCTGTCGGGCTCTGTCGGGCTCTGTCGGGCTCTACTGGGCCCTGTCGGGCTCTGTCGGGCTCTGTCGGGCTCTGTCGGGCTCTGTCGGGCTCTACTGGGCCCTGTCGGGACCTGTCGGGCCCTGTCGGGCTCTGTCGGGCTCTGTCGGGCTCTACTGGGCTCTGTCGGGCTCTGTCGGGTTCTGTCGGGCTCTGTCGGGCTCTGTCGGGCCCTGTCGGGCCCTGTCGGGCTCTGTCGGGCCCTGTCGGGCCCTGTCGGGCTCTGTCGGGCTCTGTCGGGCCCTGTCGGGCTCTGTCGGGCTCTGTCGGGCTCTACTGGGCCCTGTCGGGCCCTGTCGGGCCCTGTCGGGCTCTGTCGGGCTCTGTCGGGTTCTGTCGGGCTCTACTGGGCTCTGTCGGGCCCTGTCGGGCCCTGTCGGGCTCTGTCGGGCTCTGTCGGGCCCTGTCGGGCCCTGTCGGGCTCTGTCGGGCTCTGTCGGGCTCTACTGGGCTCTGTCGGGCTCTGTCGGGCTCTGTCGGGCTCTGTCGGGCTCTACTGGGCCCTGTCGGGCTCTGTCGGGCTCTGTCGGGCTCTGTCGGGCCCTGTCGGGCCCTGTCGGGCTCTGTCGGGCTCTGTCGGGCCCTGTCGGGCTCTACTGGGCTCTGTCGGGCTCTGTCGGGCTCTGTCGGGCCCTGTCGGGCTCTGTCGGGCTCTGTCGGTCTCTGTCGGGTTCTGTCGGGCTCTGTCGGGCTCTGTCGGGCTCTTCTGGGCCCTGTCGGGCCCTGTCGGGCTCTGTCGGGCTCTGTCGGGCTCTGTCGGGCTCTGTCGGGCTCTACTGGGCCCTGTCGGGACCTGTCGGGCCCTGTCGGGCTCTGTCGGGCTCTGTCGGGCTCTACTGGGCTCTGTCGGGCTCTGTCGGGTTCTGTCGGGTTCTGTCGGGCTCTGTCGGGCTCTGTCGGGCTCTACTGGGATCTGTCGGGCCCTGTCGGGCCCTGTCGGGCTCTGTCGGGCCCTGTCGGGCCCTGTCGGGCTCTGTCGGGCTCTGTCGGGCTCTACTGGGCCCTGTCGGGCCCTGTCGGGCTCTGTCGGGCCCTGTCGGGCCCTGTCGGGCTCTGTCGGGCTCTGTCGGGCCCTGTCGGGCCCTGTCGGGCTCTGTCGGGCTCTGTCGGGCTCTGTCGGGCCCTGTCGGGCTCTGTCGGGCTCTACTGGGCTCTGTCGGGCTCTGTCGGGCTTTGTCGGGCTCTGTCGGGCTCTACTGGGAACTGTCGGGCCCTGATGGGCTCTGTCGGGCTCTGCTGGGCTCTGTCGGGCTCTGTCGGGTTCTGTCGGGCTCTGTCGGGCTCTGTCGGGCTCTACTGGGCTCTGTCGGGCCCTGTCGGGCCCTCTCGGGCTCTGTCGGGCCCTGTCGGGCCCTGTCGGCCTCTGTCGGGCTCTGTCGGGCTCTGTCGGGCCCTGTCGGGCTCTGTCGGGCTCTACTGTGCTCTGTCGGGCTCTGTCGGGCTTTGTCGGGCTCTGTCGGGCTCTACTGGGCCCTGTCGGGCCCTGATGGGCTCTGTCGGGCTCTGCTGGGCTCTGTCGGGCTCTGTCGGGTTCTGTCGGGCTCTGTCGGGCTCTGTCGGGCTCTACTGGGCTCTGTCGGGCCCTGTCGGGCCCTGTCGGGCTCTGTCGGGCCCTGTCGGGCTCTGTCGGGCTCTGTCGGGCTTTGTCGGGCTCTGTCGGGCTCTGTCGGGCTCTACTGGGCTCTGTCGGGCCCTGTCGGGCCCTGTCGGGCTCTGTCGGGCCCTGTCGGGCCCTGTCGGGCTCTGTCGGGCTCTGTCGGGCTCTGTCGGGCTCTACTGGGCCCTGTCGGGCTCTGTCGGTCTCTGTCGGGCCCTGTCGGGCTCTGTCGGGCTCTACTGGGCCCTGTCGGGCCCTGTCGGGCCCTGTCGGGTTCTGTCGGGCTCTACTGGGCTCTGTCGGGCTCTACTGGGCTCTACTGGGCTCTGTCGGGGTCTACTGGGCCCTGTCGGGCTCTGTCGGGCTCTGTCGGGCTCTGTCGGGCCCTGTCGGGCTCTGTCGGGCTCTGTCGTGCCCTGTCGGGCTCTGTCGGGCTCTGTCGGGCCCTGTCGGGCTCTATCGGGCCCTGTCGGGCTCTGTCGGGCTCTGTCGGGCTCTGTCGGGCCCTGTCGGGACCTGTCGGGCTCTGTCGGGCTCTGTCGGTCCCTGTCGGGCTCTGTCGGGCTCTGTCGGGCTCTGTCGGGCTCTACTGGGCCCTGTCGGGCTCTGTCGGGCTCTGTCGGGCCCTGTCGGGCTCTGTCGGGCCCTGTCGGGCTCTGTCGGGCTCTGTCGGGCTGTATCGGGCTCTATCGGGCTCTACTGGGCTCTACTGGGCTCTGTCGGGCTCTGTCGGGATCTGTCGTGCTCTACTGGGCCCTGTCGGGCCCTGTCGGGCCCTGTCGGGCTCTGTCGGGCTCTACTGGGCTCTGTCGGGCTCTGTCGGGCTTTGTCGGGCTCTGTCGGGCTCTACTGGGCCCTGTCGGGCTCTGTCGGGCCCTGTCGGGCCCTGTCGGGCTGTGTCGGGCCCTGTCGGGCTCTGTCGGGCTCTGTCGGGCTCTGTCGGGCCCTGTCGGGCTCTGTCGGGCTCTGTCGGGCTCTACTGGGCCCTGTCGGGCTCTGTCGGGCTCTGTCGGGCCCTGTCGGGCTCTGTCGGGCTCTGTCGGGCCCTGTCGGGACCTGTCGGGCTCTGTCGGGCTCTGTCGGGCCCTGTTGGGCTCTGTCGGGCTCTGTCGGGCTCTGTCGGGCTCTACTGGGCCCTGTCGGGCTCTGTCGGGCTCTGTCGGGCTCTGTCGGGCCCTGTCGGGCTCTGTCGGGCTCTGTCGGGCTGTGTCGGGCTCTGTCGGGCTCTACTGGGCTCTACTGGGCTCTGTCGGGCTCTGTCGGGCTCTGTCGGGCTCTACTGGGCCCTGTCGGGCCCTGTCGGGCTCTGTCGGGCTCTGTCGGGCTCTACTGGGCCCTGTCGGGCTCTGTCGGGTTCTGTCGGGCTCTGTCGGGCTCTGTCGGGCTCTACTGGGCCCTGTCGGGACCTGTCGGGCCCTGTCGGGCTCTGTCGGGCTCTGTCGGGCTCTACTGGGCTCTGTCGGGCTCTGTCGGGTTCTGTCGGGCTCTGTCGGGCTCTGTCGGGCCCTGTCGGGCCCTGTCGGGCTCTGTCGGGCCCTGTCGGGCCCTGTCGGGCTCTGTCGGGCTCTGTCGGGCCCTGTCGGGCTCTGTCGGGCTCTGTCGGGCTCTACTGGGCCCTGTCGGGCCCTGTCGGGCCCTGTCGGGCTCTGTCGGGCTCTGTCGGGTTCTGTCGGGCTCTACTGGGCTCTGTCGGGCCCTGTCGGGCCCTGTCGGGCTCTGTCGGGCTCTGTCGGGCCCTGTCGGGCCCTGTCGGGCTCTGTCAGGCTCTGTCGGGCTCTACTGGGCTCTGTCGGGCTCTGTCGGGCTCTGTCGGGCTCTGTCGGGCTCTACTGGGCCCTGTCGGGCTCTGTCGGGCTCTGTCGGGCTCTGTCGGGCCCTGTCGGGCCCTGTCGGGCTCTGTCGGGCTCTGTCGGGCTCTGTCGGGCTCTACTGGGCCCTGTCGGGCCCTCTCGGGCTCTGTCGGGCCCTGTCGGGCTCTGTCGGGCTCTGTCGGTCTCTGTCGGGTTCTGTCGGGCTCTGTCGGGCTCTGTCGGGCTCTTCTGGGCCCTGTCGGGCCCTGTCGGGCTCTGTCGGGCTCTGTCGGGCTCTGTCGGGCTCTGTCGGGCTCTACTGGGCCCTGTCGGGACCTGTCGGGCCCTGTCGGGCTCTGTCGGGCTCTGTCGGGCTCTGTCGGGCTCTACTGGGCTCTGTCGGGCTCTGTCGGGTTCTGTCGGGCTCTGTCGGGCTCTGTCGGGCTCTACTGGGATCTGTCGGGCCCTGTCGGGCCCTGTCGGGCCCTGTCGGGCTCTGTCGGGCTCTGTCGGGCTCTACTGGGCTCTGTCGGGCCCTGTCGGGCCCTGTCGGGCTCTGTCGGGCCCTGTCGGGCCCTGTCGGGCTCTGTCGGGCTCTGTCGGGCTCTGTCGGGCTCTGTCGGGCTCTACTGGGCCCTGTCGGGCTCTGTCGGTCTCTGTCGGGCCCTGTCGGGCTCTGTCGGGCTCTACTGGGCCCTGTCGGGCCCTGTCGGGCCCTGTCGGGCTCTGTCGGGCTCTACTGGGCTCTGTCGGGCTCTACTGGGCTCTACTGGGCTCTGTCGGGGTCTACTGGGCCCTGTCGGGCTCTGTCGGGCTCTGTCGGGCTCTGTCGGGCCCTGTCGGGCTCTGTCGTGCCCTGTCGGGCTCTGTCGGGCTCTGTCGGGCCCTGTCGGGCTCTATCGGGCCCTGTCGGGCTCTGTCGGGCTCTGTCGGGCTCTGTCGGGCCCTGTCGGGACCTGTCGGGCTCTGTCGGGCTCTGTCGGTTCCTGTCGGGCTCTGTCGGGCTCTGTCGGGCTCTGTCGGGCTCTACTGGGCCCTGTCGGGCTCTGTCGGGCTCTGTCGGGCCCTGTCGGGCTCTGTCGGGCCCTGTCGGGCTCTGTCGGGCTCTGTCGGGCTGTATCGGGCTCTATCGGGCTCTACTGGGCTCTACTGGGCTCTGTCGGGCTCTGTCGGGATCTGTCGTGCTCTACTGGGCCCTGTCGGGCCCTGTCGGGCTCTGTCGGGCTCTGTTGGGCTCTGTCGGGCTCTACTGGGCCCTATCGGGCCCTGTCGGGCTCTGTCGTGCCCTGTGGGGCCCTGTCGGGCTCTGTCGGGCCCTGTCGGGCTCTGTCGGGCCCTGTCGGGCCCTGTCGGGCTCTGTCGGGCTCTGTCGGGCTCTGTCGGGCTCTACTGGGCCCTGTCGGGCCCTGTCGGGCCCTGTCGGGCTCTGTCGGGCTCTGTCGGGCTCTGTCGGGCTCTACTGGGCTCTGTCGGGCCCTGTCGGGCCCTGTCGGGCTCTGTCGGGCTCTACTGGGCTCTGTCGGGCTCTGTCGGGCTTTGTCGGGCTCTGTCGGGCTCTACTGGGCCCTGTCGGGCTCTGTCGGGCCCTGTCGGGCTCTGTCGGGCTGTGTCGGGCCCTGTCGGGCTCTGTCGGGCTCTGTCGGGCTCTGTCGGGCTCTACTGGGCTCTGTCGGGCTCTGTCGGGCTCTACTGGGCCCTGTCGGGCTCTGTCGGGCTCTGTCGGGCCCTGTCGGGCTCTGTCGGGCTCTGTCGGGCCCTGTCGGGACCTGTCGGGCTCTGTCGGGCTCTGTCGGGCCCTGTTGGGCTCTGTCGGGCTCTGTCGGGCTCTGTCGGGCTCTACTGGGCCCTGTCGGGCTCTGTCGGGCTCTGTCGGGCTCTGTCGGGCCCTGTCGGGCTCTGTCGGGCTCTGTCGGGCTGTGTCGGGCTCTGTCGGGCTCTACTGGGCTCTACTGGGCTCTGTCGGGCTCTGTCGGGCTCTGTCGGGCTCTACTGGGCCCTGTCGGGCTCTGTCGGGCTCTGTCGGGCTCTACTGGGCCCTGTCGGGCTCTGTCGGGTTCTGTCGGGCTCTGTCGGGCTCTGTCGGGCTCTACTGGGCCCTGTCGGGACCTGTCGGGCCCTGTCGGGCTCTGTCGGGCTCTGTCGGGCTCTACTGGGCTCTGTCGGGCTCTGTCGGGTTCTGTCGGGCTCTGTCGGGCTCTGTCGGGCCCTGTCGGGCCCTGTCGGGCTCTGTCGGGCCCTGTCGGGCCCTGTCGGGCCCTGTCGGGCTCTGTCGGGCTCTGTCGGGCCCTGTCGGGCTCTGTCGGGCTCTGTCGGGCTCTACTGGGCCCTGTCGGGCCCTGTCGGGCCCTGTCGGGCTCTGTCGGGCTCTGTCGGGTTCTGTCGGGCTCTACTGGGCTCTGTCGGGCCCTGTCGGGCCCTGTCGGGCTCTGTCGGGCTCTGTCGGGCCCTGTCGGGCCCTGTCGGGCTCTGTCAGGCTCTGTCGGGCTCTACTGGGCTCTGTCGGGCTCTGTCGGGCTCTGTCGGGCTCTGTCGGGCTCTACTGGGCCCTGTCGGGCTCTGTCGGGCTCTGTCGGGCTCTGTCGGGCCCTGTCGGGCCCTGTCGGGCTCTGTCGGGCTCTGTCGGGCCCTGTCGGGCTCTACTGGGCTCTGTCGGGCTCTGTCGGGCTCTGTCGGGCCCTGTCGGGCTCTGTCGGGCTCTGTCGGTCTCTGTCGGGTTCTGTCGGGCTCTGTCGGGCTCTGTCGGGCTCTTCTGGGCCCTGTCGGGCCCTGTCGGGCTCTGTCGGGCTCTGTCGGGCTCTGTCGGGCTCTGTCGGGCTCTACTGGGCCCTGTCGGGACCTGTCGGGCCCTGTCGGGCTCTGTCGGGCTCTGTCGGGCTCTGTCGGGCTCTACTGGGCTCTGTCGGGCTCTGTCGGGTTCTGTCGGGCTCTGTCGGGCTCTGTCGGGCTCTACTGGGATCTGTCGGGCCCTGTCGGGCCCTGTCGGGCCCTGTCGGGCCCTGTCGGGCCCTGTCGGGCTCTGTCGGGCTCTGTCGGGCTCTACTGGGCCCTGTCGGGCCCTGTCGGGCTCTGTCGGGCCCTGTCGGGCCCTGTCGGGCTCTGTCGGGCTCTGTCGGGCCCTGTCGGGCCCTGTCGGGCTCTGTCGGGCTCTGTCGGGCTCTGTCGGGCCCTGTCGGGCTCTGTCGGGCTCTACTGGGCTCTGTCGGGCTCTGTCGGGCTTTGTCGGGCTCTGTCGGGCTCTACTGGGAACTGTCGGGCCCTGATGGGCTCTGTCGGGCTCTGCTGGGCTCTGTCGGGCTCTGTCGGGTTCTGTCGGGCTCTGTCGGGCTCTGTCGGGCTCTACTGGGCTCTGTCGGGCCCTGTCGGGCCCTCTCGGGCTCTGTCGGGCCCTGTCGGGCCCTGTCGGCCTCTGTCGGGCTCTGTCGGGCTCTGTCGGGCCCTGTCGGGCTCTGTCGGGCTCTACTGTGCTCTGTCGGGCTCTGTCGGGCTTTGTCGGGCTCTGTCGGGCTCTACTGGGCCCTGTCGGGCCCTGATGGGCTCTGTCGGGCTCTGCTGGGCTCTGTCGGGCTCTGTCGGGTTCTGTCGGGCTCTGTCGGGCTCTGTCGGGCTCTACTGGGCTCTGTCGGGCCCTGTCGGGCCCTGTCGGGCTCTGTCGGGCCCTGTCGGGCTCTGTCGGGCTCTGTCGGGCTTTGTCGGGCTCTGTCGGGCTCTGTCGGGCTCTACTGGGCTCTGTCGGGCCCTGTCGGGCCCTGTCGGGCTCTGTCGGGCCCTGTCGGGCCCTGTCGGGCTCTGTCGGGCTCTGTCGGGCTCTGTCGGGCTCTGTCGGGCTCTACTGGGCCCTGTCGGGCTCTGTCGGTCTCTGTCGGGCCCTGTCGGGCTCTGTCGGGCTCTACTGGGCCCTGTCGGTCCCTGTCGGGCCCTGTCGGGCTCTGTCGGGCTCTACAGGCCTCTGTCGGGCTCTACTGGGCTCTACTGGGCTCTGTCGGGGTCTACTGGGCCCTGTCGGGCTCTGTCGGGCTCTGTCGGGCTCTGTCGGGCCCTGTCGGGCTCTGTCGGGCTCTGTCGTGCCCTGTCGGGCTCTGTCGGGCTCTGTCGGGCCCTGTCGGGCTCTATCGGGCCCTGTCGGGCTCTGTCGGGCCCTGTCGGGCCCTGTCGGGCTCTGTCGGGCTCTGTCGGGCCCTGTCGGGCTCTGTCGGGCTCTGTCGGGCTCTACTGGGCCCTGTCGGGCCCTGTCGGGCTCTGTCGGGCCCTGTCGGGCCCTGTCGGGCTCTGTCGGGCTCTGTCGGGCTCTGTCGGGCTCTACTGGGCCCTGTCGGGCTCTGTCGGGCCCTGTCGGGCCCTGTCGGGCCCTGTCGGGCTCTGTCAGGCTCTGTCGGGCTCTGTCGGGCTCTAATGGGCCCTGTCGGGCCCTGTCGGGCCCTGTCGGGCTCTACTGGGCTCTACTGGGCTCTGTCGGGCTCTTTCGGGCTCTACTGGGTCCTGTCGGGCCCTGTCGGGCCCTGTCGGGCTCTGTCGGGCCCTGTCGGGCCCTGTCGGGCTCTGTCGGGCTCTGTCGGGCTCTGTCGGGCCCTGTCGGGCTCTGTCGGGCTCTGTCGGGCTCTGTCGGGCTCTACTGGGCTCTACTGGGCTCTGTCGGGCTCTGTCGGGCTCTACTGGGCCCTGTCGGGCCCTGTCGGGCCCTGTCGGGCTCTATCGGGCTCTGTCGGGCTCTACTGGGCCCTGTCGGGCTCTGTCGGGCTCTGTCGGGCTCTGTCGGGCTCTACTGGGCTCTGTCGGGCTCTGTCGGGCTCTGTCGGGCTCTTTCGGGCCCTGTCGGGCTCTGTCGGGCCCTGTCGGGCCCTGTCGGGCTCTGTCGGGCCCTCTCGGCCTCTGTCGGGCTCTGTCGGGCTCTGTCGGGCTCTACTGGGCTCTGTCGGGCTCTGTCGGGCTCTGTCGGGCTCTGTCGGGCTCTACTGGGCCCTGTCGGGCTCTGTCGGGCTCTGTCGGGCCCTGCCGGGCTCTGTCGGGCTCTGTCGGGCCCTGTCGGGCTCTGTCGGGCTCTGTCGGGCTCTGTCGGGCTCTACTGGGCCCTGTCGGGCTCTGTCGGGCTCTGTCGGGCTCTGTCGGGCCCTGTTGGGCTCTGTCGGGCTCTACTGGGCCCTGTCGGGCCCTGTCGGGCTCTGTCGGGCTCTGTCGGGCCCTGTCGGGCTCTGTCGGGCTCTGTCGGGCTCTGTCGGGCTCTACTGGGCCCTGTCGGGCGCTGTCGGGCTCTGTCGGGCTCTGTCGGGCTCTGTCGGGCCCTGTCGGGCTCTGTCGGGCTCTACTGGGCCCTGTCGGGTTCTGTCGGGTTCTGTCGGGCTCTGTCGGGCCCTGTCGGGCTCTGTCGAGCTCTACTGGGCCCTGTCGGGCTCTGTCGGACTCTGTCGGGCCCTGTCGGGCTCTGTCGGGTTCTGTCGGGCTCTGTCGGGCTCTGTCGGGCCCTGTCGGGCTCTGTCGGGCCCTGTCGGGCTCTGTCGGGCTGTGTCGGGCTCTGTCGGGCTCTGTCGGGCTCTACTGGGCCCTGTCGGGCCCTGTCGGGCCCTGTCGGGCTCTGTCGGGCTCTGTCGGGCTCTGTCGGGCTCTACTGGGCTCTGTCGGGCCCTGTCGGGCCCTGTCGGGCCCTGTCGGGGTGTGTCGGGCCCTGTCGGGCCCTGTCGGGCTCTGTCGGGCTCTGTCGGGCTCTGTCGGGCCCTGTCGGGCCCTGTCGGGCTCTGTCGGGCTCTGTCGGGCTCTACTGGGCTCTGTCGGGCTCTGTCGGGCTCTGTCGGGCTCTCCTCGGCCCTGTCGGGCTCTGTCGGGCTGTATCGGGCTCTGTCAGGCCCTGTCGGGCCCTGTCGGGCTCTGTCGGGCTCTGTCGGGCTCTGTCGGGCTCTACTGGGCTCTGTCGGGCTCTGTCGGGCTCTGTCGGGCTCTACTGGGCCCTATCGGGCTCTTTCGGGCTCTGTGGGGCCCTGTCGGGCTCTGTCGGGCTCTGTCGGGCTCTGTCGGGCCCTGTCGGGCTCTGTCGGGCCCTGTCGGGCCCTGTCGGTCTCTGTCGGGCTCTGTCGGGCTCTGTCGGGCTCTGTCGGGCTCTACTGGGCCCTGTCGGGCTCTGTCGGGCTCTGTCGGGCCCTGTCGGGCTCTGTCGGGCTCTGTCGGGCGCTGTCGGGCTCTGTCGGGCTCTGTCGGGCTCTGTCGGGCCCTGTCGGGCTCTGTCGGGCTCTACTGGGCCCTGTCGGGTTCTGTCGGGTTCTGTCGGGCTCTGTCGGGCCCTGTCGGGCTCTGTCGAGCTCTACTGGGCCCTGTCGGGCTCTGTCGGACTCTGTCGGGCCCTGTCGGGCTCTGTCGGGTTCTGTCGGGCTCTGTCGGGCTCTGTCGGGCCCTGTCGGGCTCTGTCGGGCCCTGTCGGGCTCTGTCGGGCTGTGTCGGGCTCTGTCGGGCTCTACTGGGCTCTACTGGGCTCTGTCGGGCTCTGTCGGGCTCTGTCGGGCTCTATTGGGCCCTGTCGGGCCCTGTCGGGCTCTGTCGGGCTCTGTCGGGCTCTGTCGGGCTCTACTGGGCCCTGTCGGGCCCTGTCGGGCTCTGTCGTACCCTGTCGGGCCCTGTCGGGCTCTGTCGGGCCCTGTCGGGCTCTGTCGGGCCCTGTCGGGCCCTGTCGGGCTCTGTCGGGCTCTGTCGGGCCCTGTCGGGCTCTGTCGGGCTCTGTCGGGCTCTACTGGGCCCTGTCGGGCCCTGTCGGGCCCTGTCGGGCTCTGTCGGGCTCTGTCGGGCTCTGTCGGGCTCTACTGGGCTCTGTCGGGCCCTGTCGGGCCCTGTCGGGCCCTGTCGGGGTCTGTCGGGCCCTGTCGGGCTCTGTCGGGCTCTGTCGGGCTCTGTCGGGCTCTACTGGGCCCTGTCGGGCCCTGTCGGGCCCTGTCGGGCTCTGTCGGGCTCTGTCGGGCTCTGTCGGGCTCTACTGGGCTCTGTCGGGCCCTGTCGGGCCCTGTCGGGCCCTGTCGGGGTGTGTCGGGCCCTGTCGGGCCCTGTCGGGCTCTGTCGGGCTCTGTCGGGCTCTGTCGGGCCCTGTCGGGCCCTGTCGGGCTCTGTCGGGCTCTGTCGGGCTCTACTGGGCTCTGTCGGGCTCTGTCGGGCTCTGTCGGGCTCTGTCGGGCTCTCCTCGGCCCTGTCGGGCTCTGTCGGGCTGTATCGGGCTCTGTCAGGCCCTGTCGGGCCCTGTCGGGCTCTGTCGGGCTCTGTCGGGCTCTGTCGGGCTCTACTGGGCTCTGTCGGGCTCTGTCGGGCTCTGTCGGGCTCTGTCGGGCTCTACTGGGCCCTATCGGGCTCTTTCGGGCTCTGTGGGGCCCTGTCGGGCTCTGTCGGGCTCTGTCGGGCTCTGTCGGGCCCTGTCGGGCTCTGTCGGGCCCTGTCGGGCCCTGTCGGTCTCTGTCGGGCTCTGTCGGGCTCTGTCGGGCTCTGTCGGGCTCTACTGGGCCCTGTCGGGCTCTGTCGGGCTCTGTCGGGCCCTGTCGGGCTCTGTCGGGCTCTGTCGGGCCCTGTCGGGCTCTGTCGGGCTCTACTGGGCCCTGTCGGGCCCTGTCGGGCCCTGTCGGGCTCTGTCGGGCTCTGTCGGGCTCTGTCGGGCTCTACTGGGCTCTACTGGGCTCTGTCGGGCTCTACTGGGCCCTGTCGGGCTCTGTCGGGCTCTGTCGGGCCCTGTCGGGCTCTGTCGGGCTCTGTCGTGCCCTATCGGGCTCTGTCGGGCTCTGTCGGGCCCTGTCGGGCTCTATCGGGCCCTGTCGGGCTCTGTCGGGCTCTGTCGGGCCCTGTCGGGCCCTGTCGGGCTCTGTCGGGCTCTGTCGGGCCCTGTCGGGCTCTGTCGGGCTCTATCGGGCTCTATCGGGCTCTACTAGGCCCTGTCGGGCTCTGTCGGGCCCTGTCGGGCCCTGTCGGGCCCTGTCGGGCTCTGTCGGGCTCTGTCGGGCTCTACTGGGCCCTGTCGGGCTCTGTCGGACTCTGTCGGGCCCTGTCGGGCCCTGTCGGGCTCTGTCAGGCTCTGTCGGGCCCTGTCGGGCTCTGTCGGGCCCTGTCGGGCCCTGTCGGGCTCTGTCGGGCCCTGTCGGCCTCTGTCGGGCTCTGTCGGGCTCTGTCGGGCTCTACTGGGCTCTGTCGGGCTCTGTCGGGCTCCGTCGGGCCCTGTCGGGCTCTGTCGGGCTCCGTCGGGCTCTACTGGGCCCTGTCGGGCGCTGTCGGGCTCTGTCGGGCTCTGTCGGGCTCTGTCGGGCCCTGTCGGGCTCTGTCGGGCTCTACTGGGCCCTGTCGGGTTCTGTCGGGCTCTGTCGGGCTCTGTCGGGCTCTACTGGGCCCTGTCGGGCTCTGTCGGGCTCAGTCGGGCCCTGTCGGGCCCTGTCGGGCTCTGTCGGGCTCTGTCGGGCTCTGTCGGGCTCTGTCGGGCCCTGTCGGGCTCTGTCGGGCTGTGTCGGGCTCTGTCGGGCTCTACTGGGCTCTACTGGGCTCTGTCGGGCTCTGTCGGGCTCTGTCGGGCTCTACTGGGCCCTGTCGGGCCCTGTCGGGCTCTGTCGGGCTCTGTCGGGCTCTGTCGGGCTCTACTGGGCCCTGTCGGGCCCTGTCGGGCTCTGTCGTACCCTGTCGGGCTCTGTCGGGCCCTGTCGGGCCCTGTCGGGCTCTGTCGGGCTCTGTCGGGCTCTGTCGGGCCCTGTCGGGCTCTGTCGGGCTCTGTCGGGCTCTGTCGGGCTCTACTGGGCCCTGTCGGGCCCTGTCGGGCCCTGTCGGGTTCTACTGGGCTCTGTCAGGCCCTGTCGGGCCCTGTCGGGCCCTGTCGGGCTCTGTCGGGCCCTTTCGGGCTCTGTCGGGCTCTGTCGGGCTCTGTCGGGCTCTACTGGGCCCTGTCGGGCCCTGTCGGGCCCTGTCGGGCTCTGTCGGGCTCTGTCGGGCTCTGTCGGGCTCTACTGGGCTCTGTCGGGCCCTGTCGGGCCCTGTCGGGCTCTGTCGGGCTCTGTCGGGCCCTGTCGGTCTCTGTCGGGCTCTGTCGGGCTCTGTCGGGCTCTACTGGGCTCTGTCGGGCTCTGTCGGGCTCTGTCGGGCTCTGTCGGGCCCTGTCGGGCCCTGTCGGGCTCTGTCGGGCTCTGTCGGGCTCTGTCGGGCTCTACTGGGCTCTGTCGGGCTCTGTCGGGCTCTGTCGGACTCTGTCGGGCTCTACTGGGCTTTGTCGGGCTCTTTCGGGCTCTGTGGGGCCCTGTCGTGCTCTGTCGGGCCCTGTCGGGCTCTGTCGGCCTCTGTCGGGCTCTGTCGGGCCCTGTCGGGCTCTGTCGGGCTCTGTCGGGCCCTGTCGGGCTCTGTCGGGCTCTGTCGGGCTCTGTCGGGCTCTACTGGGCCCTGTCGGGCTCTGTCGGGCTCTGTCGGGCCCTGTCGGGCTCTGTCGGGCTCTGTCGGGCCCTGTCGGGCTCTGTCGGGCTCTACTGGGCCCTGTCGGGCCCTGTCGGGCTCTGTCGGGCTCTGTCGGGCTCTGTCGGGCTCTACTGGGCTCTACTGGGCTCTGTCGGGCTCTACTGGGCCCTGTCGGGCTCTGTCGGGCTCTGTCGGGCTCTGTCGGGCCCTGTCGGGCTCTGTCGGGCTCTGTCGTGCCCTGTCGGGCTCTGTCGGGCTCTGTCGGGCCCTGTCGGGCTCTATCGGGCCCTGTCGGGCTCTGTCGGGCCCTGTCGGGCCCTGTCGGGCTCTGTCGGGCCCTGTCGGGCTCTGTCGGGCTCTGTCGGGCTCTACTGGGCCCTGTCGGGCCCTGTCGGGCCCTGTCGGGCTCTGTCGGGCTCTGTCGGGCTCTGTCAGGTTCTACTGGGCTCTGTCAGGCCCTGTCGGGCCCTGTCGGGCCCTGTCGGGCTCTGTCGGGCCCTTTCGGGCTCTGTCGGGCTCTGTCGGGCTCTGTCGGGCTCTACTGGGCCCTGTCGGGCCCTGTCGGGCCCTGTCGGGCTCTGTCGGGCTCTGTCGGGCTCTGTCGGGCTCTACTGGGCTCTGTCGGGCCCTGTCGGGCCCTGTCGGGCTCTGTCTGGCTCTGTCGGGCCCTGTCGGGCTCTGTCGGGCTCTGTCGGGCTCTGTCGGGCTCTACTGGGCTCTGTCGGGCTCTGTCGGGCTCTGTCGGGCTCTGTCGGGCTCTACTGGGCCCTGTCGGGCTCTGTCGGGCTCTGTCGGGCCCTGTCGGGCCCTGTCGGGCTCTGTCGGGCTCTGTCGGGCTCTGTCGGGCTCTACTGGGCTCTGTCGGGCTCTGTCGGGCTCTGTCGGACTCTGTCGGGCTCTACTGGGCTTTGTCGGGCTCTTTCGGGCTCTGTGGGGCCCTGTCGGGCTCTGTCGGGCTCTGTCGGGCTCTGTCGGGCCCTGTCGGGCTCTGTCGGGCCCTGTCGGGCTCTGTCGGGCCCTGTCGGGCTCTGTCGGGCTCTGTCGGGCTCTGTCGGGCTCTACTGGGCCCTGTCGGGCTCTGTCGGGCTCTGTCGGGCCCTGTCGGGCTCTGTCGGGCTCTGTCGGGCCCTGTCGGGCTCTGTCGGGCTCTACTGGGCCCTGTCGGGCCCTGTCGGGCTCTGTCGGGCTCTGTCGGGCTCTGTCGGGCTCTACTGGGCTCTACTGGGCTCTGTCGGGCTCTACTGGGCCCTGTCGGGCTCTGTCGGGCTCTGTCGGGCTCTGTCGGGCCCTGTCGGGCTCTGTCGGGCTCTGTCGTGCCCTGTCGGGCTCTGTCGGGCTCTGTCGGGCCCTGTCGGGCTCTATCGGGCCCTGTCGGGCTCTGTCGGGCCCTGTCGGGCTCTGTCGGGCTCTGTCGGGCTCTATCGGGCTCTACTGGGCCCTGTCGGGCCCTGTCGGGCTCTGTCGGGCTCTGTCGGGCTCTACTGGGCCCTGTCGGGCTCTGTCGGACTCTGTCGGGCCCTGTCGGGCCCTGTCGGGCTCTGTCGGGCTCTGTCGGGCTCTGTCGGGCTCTAATGGGCCCTGTCGGGCCCTGTCGGGCCCTGTCGGGCTCTACTGGGCTCTACTGGGCTCTGTCGGGCTCTTTCGGGCTCTACTGGGCCCTGTCGGGCCCTGTCGGGCCCTGTCGGGCTCTGTTGGGCTCTGTCGGGCCCTTTCGGGCTCTGTCGGGCTCTGTCGGGCTCTGTCGGGCTCTACTGGGCTCTACTGGGCTCTGTCGGGCTCTGTCGGGCTCTACTGGGCCCTGTCGGGTTCTGTCGGGCTCTATCGGGCTCTGTCGGGCTCTACTGGGCCCTGTCGGGCTCTGTCGGGCCCTGTCGGGCCCTGTCGGGCTCTGTCGGGCTCTACTGGGCTCTGTCGGGCTCTGTCGGGCTCTGTCGGGCTCTGTCGGGCTCTACTGGGCCCTGTCGGGCTCTGTCGGGCCCTGTCGGGCTCTGTCGGGCTCTGTCGGGCCCTGTCGGGCTCTGTCGGGCTCTGTCGGGCTCTGTCGGGCTCTACTGGGCCCTGTCGGGCTCTGTCGGGCTCTGTCGGGCTCTGTCGGGCCCTGTCGGGCCCTGTCGGGCTCTGTCGGGCTCTGTCGGGCTCTGTCGGGCTCTACTGGGCTCTGTCGGGCCCTGTCGGGCCCTGTCGGGCCCTGTCGGGGTCTGTCGGGCCCTGTCGGGCTCTGTCGGGCTCTGTCGGGCTCTGTCGGGCTCTACTGGGCCCTGTCGGGCCCTGTCGGGCCCTGTCGGGCTCTGTCGGGCTCTGTCGGGCTCTGTCGGGCTCTACTGGGCTCTGTCGGGCCCTGTCGGGCCCTGTCGGGCCCTGTCGGGGTGTGTCGGGCCCTGTCGGGCCCTGTCGGGCTCTGTCGGGCTCTGTCGGGCTCTGTCGGGCCCTGTCGGGCCCTGTCGGGCTCTGTCGGGCTCTGTCGGGCTCTACTGGGCTCTGTCGGGCTCTGTCGGGCTCTGTCGGGCTCTGTCGGGCTCTATCGGGCTCTACTGGGCTCTGTCGGGCTGTATCGGGCTCTGTCAGGCCCTGTCGGGCCCTGTCGGGCTCTGTCGGGCTCTGTCGGGCTCTGTCGGGCTCTACTGGGCTCTGTCGGGCTCTGTCGGGCTCTGTCGGGCTCTGTCGGGCTCTACTGGGCCCTATCGGGCTCTTTCGGGCTCTGTGGGGCCCTGTCGGGCTCTGTCGGGCTCTGTCGGGCTCTGTCGGGCCCTGTCGGGCTCTGTCGGGCTCTACTGGGCTCTGTCGGGCTCTACTGGGCTCTACTGGGCTCTGTCGGGGTCTACTGGGCCCTGTCGGGCTCTGTCGGGCTCTGTCGGGCTCTGTCGGGCCCTGTCGGGCTCTGTCGGGCTCTGTCGTGCCCTGTCGGGCTCTGTCGGGCTCTGTCGGGCCCTGTCGGGCTCTATCGGGCCCTGTCGGGCTCTGTCGGGCTCTGTCGGGCTCTGTCGGGCCCTGTCGGGACCTGTCGGGCTCTGTCGGGCTCTGTCGGTCCCTGTCGGGCTCTGTCGGGCTCTGTCGGGCTCTGTCGGGCTCTACTGGGCCCTGTCGGGCTCTGTCGGGCTCTGTCGGGCCCTGTCGGGCTCTGTCGGGCCCTGTCGGGCTCTGTCGGGCTCTGTCGGGCTGTATCGGGCTCTATCGGGCTCTACTGGGCTCTACTGGGCTCTGTCGGGCTCTGTCGGGATCTGTCGTGCTCTACTGGGCCCTGTCGGGCCCTGTCGGGCTCTGTCGGGCTCTGTTGGGCTCTGTCGGGCTCTACTGGGCCCTATCGGGCCCTGTCGGGCTCTGTCGTGCCCTGTGGGGCCCTGTCGGGCTCTGTCGGGCCCTGTCGGGCTCTGTCGGGCCCTGTCGGGCCCTGTCGGGCTCTGTCGGGCCCTGTCGGGCTCTGTCGGGCTCTGTCGGGCTCTGTCGGGCTCTACTGGGCCCTGTCGGGCCCTGTCGGGCCCTGTCGGGCTCTGTCGGGCCCTGTCGGGCTCTGTCGGGCTCTGTCGGGCTCTGTCGGGCTCTGTCGGGCTCTACTGGGCTCTGTCGGGCCCTGTCGGGCCCTGTCGGGCTCTGTCGGGCTCTACTGGGCTCTGTCGGGCTCTGTCGGGCTTTGTCGGGCTCTGTCGGGCTCTACTGGGCCCTGTCGGGCTCTGTCGGGCCCTGTCGGGCTCTGTCGGGCTGTGTCGGGCCCTGTCGGGCTCTGTCGGGCTCTGTCGGGCTCTGTCGGGCTCTACTGGGCTCTGTCGGGCTCTGTCGGGCTCTACTGGGCCCTGTCGGGCTCTGTCGGGCTCTGTCGGGCCCTGTCGGGCTCTGTCGGGCTCTGTCGGGCCCTGTCGGGACCTGTCGGGCTCTGTCGGGCTCTGTCGGGCCCTGTTGGGCTCTGTCGGGCTCTGTCGGGCTCTGTCGGGCTCTACTGGGCCCTGTCGGGCTCTGTCGGGCTCTGTCGGGCTCTGTCGGGCCCTGTCGGGCTCTGTCGGGCTCTGTCGGGCTGTGTCGGGCTCTGTCGGGCTCTACTGGGCTCTACTGGGCTCTGTCGGGCTCTGTCGGGCTCTGTCGGGCTCTACTGGGCCCTGTCGGGCCCTGTCGGGCTCTGTCGGGCTCTGTCGGGCTCTACTGGGCCCTGTCGGGCTCTGTCGGGTTCTGTCGGGCTCTGTCGGGCTCTGTCGGGCTCTACTGGGCCCTGTCGGGACCTGTCGGGCCCTGTCGGGCTCTGTCGGGCTCTGTCGGGCTCTACTGGGCTCTGTCGGGCTCTGTCGGGTTCTGTCGGGCTCTGTCGGGCTCTGTCGGGCCCTGTCGGGCCCTGTCGGGCTCTGTCGGGCCCTGTCGGGCCCTGTCGGGCTCTGTCGGGCTCTGTCGGGCCCTGTCGGGCTCTGTCGGGCTCTGTCGGGCTCTACTGGGCCCTGTCGGGCCCTGTCGGGCCCTGTCGGGCTCTGTCGGGCTCTGTCGGGTTCTGTCGGGCTCTATTGGGCTCTGTCGGGCCCTGTCGGGCCCTGTCGGGCTCTGTCGGGCTCTGTCGGGCCCTGTCGGGCCCTGTCGGGCTCTGTCAGGCTCTGTCGGGCTCTACTGGGCTCTGTCGGGCTCTGTCGGGCTCTGTCGGGCTCTGTCGGGCTCTACTGGGCCCTGTCGGGCTCTGTCGGGCTCTGTCGGGCTCTGTCGGGCCCTGTCGGGCCCTGTCGGGCTCTGTCGGGCTCTGTCGGGCTCTGTCGGGCTCTACTGGGCCCTGTCGGGCCCTCTCGGGCTCTGTCGGGCCCTGTCGGGCTCTGTCGGGCTCTGTCGGTCTCTGTCGGGTTCTGTCGGGCTCTGTCGGGCTCTGTCGGGCTCTTCTGGGCCCTGTCGGGCCCTGTCGGGCTCTGTCGGGCTCTGTCGGGCTCTGTCGGGCTCTGTCGGGCTCTGTCGGGCTCTACTGGGCCCTGTCGGGACCTGTCGGGCCCTGTCGGGCTCTGTCGGGCTCTGTCGGGCTCTGTCGGGCTCTACTGGGCTCTGTCGGGCTCTGTCGGGTTCTGTCGGGCTCTGTCGGGCTCTGTCGGGCTCTACTGGGATCTGTCGGGCCCTGTCGGGCCCTGTCGGGCTCTGTCGGGCTCTGTCGGGCTCTGTCGGGCTCTGTCGGGCTCTACTGGGCCCTGTCGGGCTCTGTCGGTCTCTGTCGGGCCCTGTCGGGCTCTGTCGGGCTCTACTGGGCCCTGTCGGGCCCTGTCGGGCCCTGTCGGGCTCTGTCGGGCTCTACTGGGCTCTGTCGGGCTCTACTGGGCTCTACTGGGCTCTGTCGGGGTCTACTGGGCCCTGTCGGGCTCTGTCGGGCTCTGTCGGGCTCTGTCGGGCCCTGTCGGGCTCTGTCGGGCTCTGTCGTGCCCTGTCGGGCTCTGTCGGGCTCTGTCGGGCCCTGTCGGGCTCTATCGGGCCCTGTCGGGCTCTGTCGGGCTCTGTCGGGCTCTGTCGGGCTCTGTCGGGCCCTGTCGGGACCTGTCGGGCTCTGTCGGGCTCTGTCGGTTCCTGTCGGGCTCTGTCGGGCTCTGTCGGGCTCTGTCGGGCTCTACTGGGCCCTGTCGGGCTCTGTCGGGCTCTGTCGGGCCCTGTCGGGCTCTGTCGGGCCCTGTCGGGCTCTGTCGGGCTCTGTCGGGCTGTATCGGGCTCTATCGGGCTCTACTGGGCTCTACTGGGCTCTGTCGGGCTCTGTCGGGATCTGTCGTGCTCTACTGGGCCCTGTCGGGCCCTGTCGGGCTCTGTCGGGCTCTGTTGGGCTCTGTCGGGCTCTACTGGGCCCTATCGGGCCCTGTCGGGCTCTGTCGTGCCCTGTGGGGCCCTGTCGGGCTCTGTCGGGCCCTGTCGGGCTCTGTCGGGCCCTGTCGGGCCCTGTCGGGCTCTGTCGGGCCCTGTCGGGCTCTGTCGGGCTCTGTCGGGCTCTGTCGGGCTCTACTGGGCCCTGTCGGGCCCTGTCGGGCCCTGTCGGGCTCTGTCGGGCTCTGTCGGGCTCTGTCGGGCTCTACTGGGCTCTGTCGGGCCCTGTCGGGCCCTG
The DNA here is from genome assembly GCF_036013445.1 of Caloenas nicobarica. NCBI lineage: Eukaryota > Metazoa > Chordata > Aves > Columbiformes > Columbidae > Caloenas > Caloenas nicobarica. The sequence goes on along the minus strand of NW_027017247.1, from coordinate 32,125 downwards.
TCGGGCTCTGTCGGGCTCTACTGGGCTCTGTCGGGCTCTGTCGGGCTTTGTCGGGCTCTGTCGGGCTCTACTGGGCCCTGTCGGGCTCTGTCGGGCCCTGTCGGGCTCTGTCGGGCTGTGTCGGGCCCTGTCGGGCTCTGTCGGGCTCTGTCGGGCTCTGTCGGGCTCTACTGGGCTCTGTCGGGCTCTGTCGGGCTCTACTGGGCCCTGTCGGGCTCTGTCGGGCTCTGTCGGGCCCTGTCGGGCTCTGTCGGGCTCTGTCGGGCCCTGTCGGGACCTGTCGGGCTCTGTCGGGCTCTGTCGGGCCCTGTTGGGCTCTGTCGGGCTCTGTCGGGCTCTGTCGGGCTCTACTGGGCCCTGTCGGGCTCTGTCGGGCTCTGTCGGGCTCTGTCGGGCCCTGTCGGGCTCTGTCGGGCTCTGTCGGGCTGTGTCGGGCTCTGTCGGGCTCTACTGGGCTCTACTGGGCTCTGTCGGGCTCTGTCGGGCTCTGTCGGGCTCTACTGGGCCCTGTCGGGCCCTGTCGGGCTCTGTCGGGCTCTGTCGGGCTCTACTGGGCCCTGTCGGGCTCTGTCGGGTTCTGTCGGGCTCTGTCGGGCTCTGTCGGGCTCTACTGGGCCCTGTCGGGACCTGTCGGGCCCTGTCGGGCTCTGTCGGGCTCTGTCGGGCTCTACTGGGCTCTGTCGGGCTCTGTCGGGTTCTGTCGGGCTCTGTCGGGCTCTGTCGGGCCCTGTCGGGCCCTGTCGGGCTCTGTCGGGCCCTGTCGGGCCCTGTCGGGCTCTGTCGGGCTCTGTCGGGCCCTGTCGGGCTCTGTCGGGCTCTGTCGGGCTCTACTGGGCCCTGTCGGGCCCTGTCGGGCCCTGTTGGGCTCTGTCGGGCTCTGTCGGGTTCTGTCGGGCTCTACTGGGCTCTGTCGGGCCCTGTCGGGCCCTGTCGGGCTCTGTCGGGCTCTGTCGGGCCCTGTCGGGCCCTGTCGGGCTCTGTCAGGCTCTGTCGGGCTCTACTGGGCTCTGTCGGGCTCTGTCGGGCTCTGTCGGGCTCTGTCGGGCTCTACTGGGCCCTGTCGGGCTCTGTCGGGCTCTGTCGGGCTCTGTCGGGCCCTGTCGGGCCCTGTCGGGCTCTGTCGGGCTCTGTCGGGCCCTGTCGGGCTCTACTGGGCTCTGTCGGGCTCTGTCGGGCTCTGTCGGGCCCTGTCGGGCTCTGTCGGGCTCTGTCGGTCTCTGTCGGGTTCTGTCGGGCTCTGTCGGGCTCTGTCGGGCACTTCTGGGCCCTGTCGGGCCCTGTCGGGCTCTGTCGGGCTCTGTCGGGCTCTGTCGGGCTCTGTCGGGCTCTACTGGGCCCTGTCGGGACCTGTCGGGCCCTGTCGGGCTCTGTCGGGCTCTGTCGGGCTCTGTCGGGCTCTACTGGGCTCTGTCGGGCTCTGTCGGGTTCTGTCGGGCTCTGTCGGGCTCTGTCGGGCTCTACTGGGATCTGTCGGGCCCTGTCGGGCCCTGTCGGGCTCTGTCGGGCCCTGTCGGGCCCTGTCGGGCTCTGTCGGGCTCTGTCGGGCTCTACTGGGCCCTGTCGGGCCCTGTCGGGCTCTGTCGGGCCCTGTCGGGCCCTGTCGGGCTCTGTCGGGCTCTGTCGGGCCCTGTCGGGCCCTGTCGGGCTCTGTCGGGCTCTGTCGGGCTCTGTCGGGCCCTGTCGGGCTCTGTCGGGCTCTACTGGGCTCTGTCGGGCTCTGTCGGGCTTTGTCGGGCTCTGTCGGGCTCTACTGGGAACTGTCGGGCCCTGATGGGCTCTGTCGGGCTCTGCTGGGCTCTGTCGGGCTCTGTCGGGTTCTGTCGGGCTCTGTCGGGCTCTGTCGGGCTCTACTGGGCTCTGTCGGGCCCTGTCGGGCCCTCTCGGGCTCTGTCGGGCCCTGTCGGGCCCTGTCGGCCTCTGTCGGGCTCTGTCGGGCTCTGTCGGGCCCTGTCGGGCTCTGTCGGGCTCTACTGTGCTCTGTCGGGCTCTGTCGGGCTTTGTCGGGCTCTGTCGGGCTCTACTGGGCCCTGTCGGGCCCTGATGGGCTCTGTCGGGCTCTGCTGGGCTCTGTCGGGCTCTGTCGGGTTCTGTCGGGCTCTGTCGGGCTCTGTCGGGCTCTACTGGGCTCTGTCGGGCCCTGTCGGGCCCTGTCGGGCTCTGTCGGGCCCTGTCGGGCTCTGTCGGGCTCTGTCGGGCTTTGTCGGGCTCTGTCGGGCTCTGTCGGGCTCTACTGGGCTCTGTCGGGCCCTGTCGGGCCCTGTCGGGCTCTGTCGGGCCCTGTCGGGCCCTGTCGGGCTCTGTCGGGCTCTGTCGGGCTCTGTCGGGCTCTGTCGGGCTCTACTGGGCCCTGTCGGGCTCTGTCGGTCTCTGTCGGGCCCTGTCGGGCTCTGTCGGGCTCTACTGGGCCCTGTCGGGCCCTGTCGGGCCCTGTCGGGCTCTGTCGGGCTCTACTGGGCTCTGTCGGGCTCTACTGGGCTCTACTGGGCTCTGTCGGGGTCTACTGGGCCCTGTCGGGCTCTGTCGGGCTCTGTCGGGCTCTGTCGGGCCCTGTCGGGCTCTGTCGGGCTCTGTCGTGCCCTGTCGGGCTCTGTCGGGCTCTGTCGGGCCCTGTCGGGCTCTATCGGGCCCTGTCGGGCTCTGTCGGGCCCTGTCGGGCCCTGTCGGGCTCTGTCGGGCTCTGTCGGGCCCTGTCGGGCTCTGTCGGGCTCTGTCGGGCTCTACTGGGCCCTGTCGGGCCCTGTCGGGCTCTGTCGGGCCCTGTCGGGCCCTGTCGGGCTCTGTCGGGCTCTGTCGGGCTCTGTCGGGCTCTACTGGGCCCTGTCGGGCTCTGTCGGGCTCTGTCGGGCCCTGTCGGGCCCTGTCGGGCTCTGTCAGGCTCTGTCGGGCTCTGTCGGGCTCTAATGGGCCCTGTCGGGCCCTGTCGGGCCCTGTCGGGCTCTACTGGGCTCTACTGGGCTCTGTCGGGCTCTTTCGGGCTCTACTGGGTCCTGTCGGGCCCTGTCGGGCCCTGTCGGGCTCTGTCGGGCCCTGTCGGGCCCTGTCGGGCTCTGTCGGGCTCTGTCGGGCTCTGTCGGGCCCTGTCGGGCTCTGTCGGGCTCTGTCGGGCTCTGTCGGGCTCTACTGGGCTCTACTGGGCTCTGTCGGGCTCTGTCGGGCTCTACTGGGCCCTGTCGGGCCCTGTCGGGCCCTGTCGGGCTCTATCGGGCTCTGTCGGGCTCTACTGGGCCCTGTCGGGCTCTGTCGGGCTCTGTCGGGCTCTGTCGGGCTCTACTGGGCTCTGTCGGGCTCTGTCGGGCTCTGTCGGGCTCTTTCGGGCCCTGTCGGGCTCTGTCGGGCCCTGTCGGGCCCTGTCGGGCTCTGTCGGGCCCTCTCGGCCTCTGTCGGGCTCTGTCGGGCTCTGTCGGGCTCTACTGGGCTCTGTCGGGCTCTGTCGGGCTCTGTCGGGCTCTACTGGGCCCTGTCGGGCCCTGTCGGGCTCTGTCGGGCCCTGCCGGGCTCTGTCGGGCTCTGTCGGGCCCTGTCGGGCTCTGTCGGGCTCTGTCGGGCTCTGTCGGGCTCTACTGGGCCCTGTCGGGCTCTGTCGGGCTCTGTCGGGCTCTGTCGGGCCCTGTTGGGCTCTGTCGGGCTCTACTGGGCCCTGTCGGGCCCTGTCGGGCTCTGTCGGGCCCTGTCGGGCCCTGTCGGGCTCTGTCGGGCTCTGTCGGGCTCTGTCGGGCTCTACTGGGCCCTGTCGGGCGCTGTCGGGCTCTGTCGGGCTCTGTCGGGCTCTGTCGGGCCCTGTCGGGCTCTGTCGGGCTCTACTGGGCCCTGTCGGGTTCTGTCGGGTTCTGTCGGGCTCTGTCGGGCCCTGTCGGGCTCTGTCGAGCTCTACTGGGCCCTGTCGGGCTCTGTCGGACTCTGTCGGGCCCTGTCGGGCTCTGTCGGGTTCTGTCGGGCTCTGTCGGGCTCTGTCGGGCCCTGTCGGGCTCTGTCGGGCCCTGTCGGGCTCTGTCGGGCTGTGTCGGGCTCTGTCGGGCTCTGTCGGGCTCTACTGGGCCCTGTCGGGCCCTGTCGGGCCCTGTCGGGCTCTGTCGGGCTCTGTCGGGCTCTGTCGGGCTCTACTGGGCTCTGTCGGGCCCTGTCGGGCCCTGTCGGGCCCTGTCGGGGTGTGTCGGGCCCTGTCGGGCCCTGTCGGGCTCTGTCGGGCTCTGTCGGGCTCTGTCGGGCCCTGTCGGGCCCTGTCGGGCTCTGTCGGGCTCTGTCGGGCTCTACTGGGCTCTGTCGGGCTCTGTCGGGCTCTGTCGGGCTCTCCTCGGCCCTGTCGGGCTCTGTCGGGCCCTGTCGGGCTCTGTCAGGCCCTGTCGGGCCCTGTCGGGCTCTGTCGGGCTCTGTCGGGCTCTGTCGGGCTCTACTGGGCTCTGTCGGGCTCTGTCGGGCTCTGTCGGGCTCTACTGGGCCCTATCGGGCTCTTTCGGGCTCTGTGGGGCCCTGTCGGGCTCTGTCGGGCTCTGTCGGGCTCTGTCGGGCCCTGTCGGGCTCTGTCGGGCCCTGTCGGGCCCTGTCGGTCTCTGTCGGGCTCTGTCGGGCTCTGTCGGGCTCTGTCGGGCTCTACTGGGCCCTGTCGGGCTCTGTCGGGCTCTGTCGGGCCCTGTCGGGCTCTGTCGGGCTCTGTCGGGCGCTGTCGGGCTCTGTCGGGCTCTGTCGGGCTCTGTCGGGCCCTGTCGGGCTCTGTCGGGCTCTACTGGGCCCTGTCGGGTTCTGTCGGGTTCTGTCGGGCTCTGTCGGGCCCTGTCGGGCTCTGTCGAGCTCTACTGGGCCCTGTCGGGCTCTGTCGGACTCTGTCGGGCCCTGTCGGGCTCTGTCGGGTTCTGTCGGGCTCTGTCGGGCTCTGTCGGGCCCTGTCGGGCTCTGTCGGGCCCTGTCGGGCTCTGTCGGGCTGTGTCGGGCTCTGTCGGGCTCTACTGGGCTCTACTGGGCTCTGTCGGGCTCTGTCGGGCTCTGTCGGGCTCTACTGGGCCCTGTCGGGCCCTGTCGGGCTCTGTCGGGCTCTGTCGGGCTCTGTCGGGCTCTACTGGGCCCTGTCGGGCCCTGTCGGGCTCTGTCGTACCCTGTCGGGCCCTGTCGGGCTCTGTCGGGCCCTGTCGGGCTCTGTCGGGCCCTGTCGGGCCCTGTCGGGCTCTGTCGGGCTCTGTCGGGCCCTGTCGGGCTCTGTCGGGCTCTGTCGGGCTCTGTCGGGCTCTACTGGGCCCTGTCGGGCCCTGTCGGGCCCTGTCGGGCTCTGTCGGGCTCTGTCGGGCTCTGTCGGGCTCTACTGGGCTCTGTCGGGCCCTGTCGGGCCCTGTCGGGCCCTGTCGGGGTCTGTCGGGCCCTGTCGGGCTCTGTCGGGCTCTGTCGGGCTCTGTCGGGCTCTACTGGGCCCTGTCGGGCCCTGTCGGGCCCTGTCGGGCTCTGTCGGGCTCTGTCGGGCTCTGTCGGGCTCTACTGGGCTCTGTCGGGCCCTGTCGGGCCCTGTCGGGCCCTGTCGGGGTGTGTCGGGCCCTGTCGGGCCCTGTCGGGCTCTGTCGGGCTCTGTCGGGCTCTGTCGGGCCCTGTCGGGCCCTGTCGGGCTCTGTCGGGCTCTGTCGGGCTCTACTGGGCTCTGTCGGGCTCTGTCGGGCTCTGTCGGGCTCTGTCGGGCTCTCCTCGGCCCTGTCGGGCTCTGTCGGGCTGTATCGGGCTCTGTCAGGCCCTGTCGGGCCCTGTCGGGCTCTGTCGGGCTCTGTCGGGCTCTGTCGGGCTCTACTGGGCTCTGTCGGGCTCTGTCGGGCTCTGTCGGGCCCTGTCGGGCTCTACTGGGCCCTATCGGGCTCTTTCGGGCTCTGTGGGGCCCTGTCGGGCTCTGTCGGGCTCTGTCGGGCTCTGTCGGGCCCTGTCGGGCTCTGTCGGGCCCTGTCGGGCCCTGTCGGTCTCTGTCGGGCTCTGTCGGGCTCTGTCGGGCTCTGTCGGGCTCTACTGGGCCCTGTCGGGCTCTGTCGGGCTCTGTCGGGCCCTGTCGGGCTCTGTCGGGCTCTGTCGGGCCCTGTCGGGCTCTGTCGGGCTCTACTGGGCCCTGTCGGGCCCTGTCGGGCCCTGTCGGGCTCTGTCGGGCTCTGTCGGGCTCTGTCGGGCTCTACTGGGCTCTACTGGGCTCTGTCGGGCTCTACTGGGCCCTGTCGGGCTCTGTCGGGCTCTGTCGGGCCCTGTCGGGCTCTGTCGGGCTCTGTCGTGCCCTATCGGGCTCTGTCGGGCTCTGTCGGGCCCTGTCGGGCTCTATCGGGCCCTGTCGGGCTCTGTCGGGCTCTGTCGGGCCCTGTCGGGCCCTGTCGGGCTCTGTCGGGCTCTGTCGGGCCCTGTCGGGCTCTGTCGGGCTCTATCGGGCTCTATCGGGCTCTACTAGGCCCTGTCGGGCTCTGTCGGGCCCTGTCGGGCCCTGTCGGGCCCTGTCGGGCTCTGTCGGGCTCTGTCGGGCTCTACTGGGCCCTGTCGGGCTCTGTCGGACTCTGTCGGGCCCTGTCGGGCCCTGTCGGGCTCTGTCAGGCTCTGTCGGGCCCTGTCGGGCTCTGTCGGGCCCTGTCGGGCCCTGTCGGGCTCTGTCGGGCCCTGTCGGCCTCTGTCGGGCTCTGTCGGGCTCTGTCGGGCTCTACTGGGCTCTGTCGGGCTCTGTCGGGCTCCGTCGGGCCCTGTCGGGCTCTGTCGGGCTCCGTCGGGCTCTACTGGGCCCTGTCGGGCGCTGTCGGGCTCTGTCGGGCTCTGTCGGGCTCTGTCGGGCCCTGTCGGGCTCTGTCGGGCTCTACTGGGCCCTGTCGGGTTCTGTCGGGCTCTGTCGGGCTCTGTCGGGCTCTACTGGGCCCTGTCGGGCTCTGTCGGGCTCAGTCGGGCCCTGTCGGGCCCTGTCGGGCTCTGTCGGGCTCTGTCGGGCTCTGTCGGGCTCTGTCGGGCCCTGTCGGGCTCTGTCGGGCTGTGTCGGGCTCTGTCGGGCTCTACTGGGCTCTACTGGGCTCTGTCGGGCTCTGTCGGGCTCTGTCGGGCTCTACTGGGCCCTGTCGGGCCCTGTCGGGCTCTGTCGGGCTCTGTCGGGCTCTGTCGGGCTCTACTGGGCCCTGTCGGGCCCTGTCGGGCTCTGTCGTACCCTGTCGGGCCCTGTCAGGCTCTGTCGGGCCCTGTCGGGCTCTGTCGGGCCCTGTCGGGCCCTGTCGGGCTCTGTCGGGCTCTGTCGGGCCCTGTCGGGCTCTGTCGGGCTCTGTCGGGCTCTGTCGGGCTCTACTGGGCCCTGTCGGGCCCTGTCGGGCCCTGTCGGGTTCTACTGGGCTCTGTCAGGCCCTGTCGGGCCCTGTCGGGCCCTGTCGGGCTCTGTCGGGCCCTTTCGGGCTCTGTCGGGCTCTGTCGGGCTCTGTCGGGCTCTACTGGGCCCTGTCGGGCCCTGTCGGGCCCTGTCGGGCTCTGTCGGGCTCTGTCGGGCTCTGTCGGGCTCTACTGGGCTCTGTCGGGCCCTGTCGGGCCCTGTCGGGCTCTGTCGGGCTCTGTCGGGCCCTGTCGGTCTCTGTCGGGCTCTGTCGGGCTCTGTCGGGCTCTACTGGGCTCTGTCGGGCTCTGTCGGGCTCTGTCGGGCTCTGTCGGGCTCTACTGGGCCCTGTCGGGCTCTGTCGGGCTCTGTCGGGCCCTGTCGGGCCCTGTCGGGCTCTGTCGGGCTCTGTCGGGCTCTGTCGGGCTCTACTGGGCTCTGTCGGGCTCTGTCGGGCTCTGTCGGACTCTGTCGGGCTCTACTGGGCTTTGTCGGGCTCTTTCGGGCTCTGTGGGGCCCTGTCGTGCTCTGTCGGGCCCTGTCGGGCTCTGTCGGCCTCTGTCGGGCTCTGTCGGGCTCTGTCGGGCCCTGTCGGGCTCTGTCGGGCTCTGTCGGGCCCTGTCGGGCTCTGTCGGGCTCTGTCGGGCTCTGTCGGGCTCTACTGGGCCCTGTCGGGCTCTGTCGGGCTCTGTCGGGCCCTGTCGGGCTCTGTCGGGCTCTGTCGGGCCCTGTCGGGCTCTGTCGGGCTCTACTGGGCCCTGTCGGGCCCTGTCGGGCTCTGTCGGGCTCTGTCGGGCTCTGTCGGGCTCTACTGGGCTCTACTGGGCTCTGTCGGGCTCTACTGGGCCCTCTCGGGCTCTGTCGGGCTCTGTCGGGCTCTGTCGGGCCCTGTCGGGCTCTGTCGGGCTCTGTCGTGCCCTGTCGGGCTCTGTCGGGCTCTGTCGGGCCCTGTCGGGCTCTATCGGGCCCTGTCGGGCTCTGTCGGGCCCTGTCGGGCTCTGTCGGGCTCTGTCGGGCCCTGTCGGGCTCTGTCGGGCTCTGTCGGGCTCTACTGGGCCCTGTCGGGCTCTGTCGGGCTCTGTCAGGTTCTACTGGGCTCTGTCAGGCCCTGTCGGGCCCTGTCGGGCCCTGTCGGGCTCTGTCGGGCCCTTTCGGGCTCTGTCGGGCTCTGTCGGGCTCTGTCGGGCTCTACTGGGCCCTGTCGGGCCCTGTCGGGCCCTGTCGGGCTCTGTCGGGCTCTGTCGGGCTCTGTCGGGCTCTACTGGGCTCTGTCGGGCCCTGTCGGGCCCTGTCGGGCTCTGTCTGGCTCTGTCGGGCCCTGTCGGGCTCTGTCGGGCTCTGTCGGGCTCTGTCGGGCTCTACTGGGCTCTGTCGGGCTCTGTCGGGCTCTGTCGGGCTCTGTCGGGCTCTACTGGGCCCTGTCGGGCTCTGTCGGGCTCTGTCGGGCCCTGTCGGGCCCTGTCGGGCTCTGTCGGGCTCTGTCGGGCTCTGTCGGGCTCTACTGGGCTCTGTCGGGCTCTGTCGGGCTCTGTCGGACTCTGTCGGGCTCTACTGGGCTTTGTCGGGCTCTTTCGGGCTCTGTGGGGCCCTGTCGGGCTCTGTCGGGCTCTGTCGGGCTCTGTCGGGCCCTGTCGGGCTCTGTCGGGCCCTGTCGGGCTCTGTCGGGCTCTGTCGGGCCCTGTCGGGCTCTGTCGGGCTCTGTCGGGCTCTGTCGGGCTCTACTGGGCCCTGTCGGGCTCTGTCGGGCTCTGTCGGGCCCTGTCGGGCTCTGTCGGGCTCTGTCGGGCCCTGTCGGGCTCTGTCGGGCTCTACTGGGCCCTGTCGGGCCCTGTCGGGCTCTGTCGGGCTCTGTCGGGCTCTGTCGGGCTCTACTGGGCTCTACTGGGCTCTGTCGGGCTCTACTGGGCCCTGTCGGGCTCTGTCGGGCTCTGTCGGGCTCTGTCGGGCCCTGTCGGGCTCTGTCGGGCTCTGTCGTGCCCTGTCGGGCTCTGTCGGGCTCTGTCGGGCCCTGTCGGGCTCTATCGGGCCCTGTCGGGCTCTGTCGGGCCCTGTCGGGCTCTGTCGGGCTCTGTCGGGCTCTATCGGGCTCTACTGGGCCCTGTCGGGCCCTGTCGGGCTCTGTCGGGCTCTGTCGGGCTCTACTGGGCCCTGTCGGGCTCTGTCGGACTCTGTCGGGCCCTGTCGGGCCCTGTCGGGCTCTGTCAGGCTCTGTCGGGCTCTGTCGGGCTCTAATGGGCCCTGTCGGGCCCTGTCGGGCCCTGTCGGGCTCTACTGGGCTCTACTGGGCTCTGTCGGGCTCTTTCGGGCTCTACTGGGCCCTGTCGGGCCCTGTCGGGCCCTGTCGGGCTCTGTTGGGCTCTGTCGGGCCCTGTCGGGCTCTGTCGGGCTCTGTCGGGCTCTGTCGGGCTCTACTGGGCTCTACTGGGCTCTGTCGGGCTCTGTCGGGCTCTACTGGGCCCTGTCGGGTTCTGTCGGGCTCTATCGGGCTCTGTCGGGCTCTACTGGGCCCTGTCGGGCTCTGTCGGGCCCTGTCGGGCCCTGTCGGGCTCTGTCGGGCTCTGTCGGGCTCTGTCGGGCTCTACTGGGCTCTGTCGGGCTCTGTCGGGCTCTGTCGGGCTCTGTCGGGCTCTACTGGGCCCTATCGGGCTCTTTCGGGCTCTGTGGGGCCCTGTCGGGCTCTGTCGGGCTCTGTCGGGCTCTGTCGGGCCCTGTCGGGCTCTGTCGGGCCCTGTCGGGCCCTGTCGGTCTCTGTCGGGCTCTGTCGGGCTCTGTCGGGCTCTGTCGGGCTCTACTGGGCCCTGTCGGGCTCTGTCGGGCTCTGTCGGGCCCTGTCGGGCTCTGTCGGGCTCTGTCGGGCCCTGTCGGGCTCTGTCGGGCTCTACTGGGCCCTGTCGGGCCCTGTCGGGCTCTGTCGGGCTCTGTCGGGCTCTGTCGGGCTCTACTGGGCTCTACTGGGCTCTGTCGGGCTCTACTGGGCCCTGTCGGGCTCTGTCGGGCTCTGTCGGGCCCTGTCGGGCTCTGTCGGGCTCTGTCGGGCTCTACTGGGCCCTGTCGGGCTCTGTCGGGCCCTGTCGGGCTCTGTCGGGCTCTGTCGGGCCCTGTCGGGCTCTGTCGGGCTCTGTCGGGCTCTGTCGGGCTCTACTGGGCCCTGTCGGGCTCTGTCGGGCTCTGTCGGGCTCTGTCGGGCCCTGTCGGGCCCTGTCGGGCTCTGTCGGGCTCTGTCGGGCTCTGTCGGGCTCTACTGGGCTCTGTCGGGCCCTGTCGGGCCCTGTCGGGCCCTGTCGGGGTCTGTCGGGCCCTGTCGGGCTCTGTCGGGCTCTGTCGGGCTCTGTCGGGCTCTACTGGGCCCTGTCGGGCCCTGTCGGGCCCTGTCGGGCTCTGTCGGGCTCTGTCGGGCTCTGTCGGGCTCTACTGGGCTCTGTCGGGCCCTGTCGGGCCCTGTCGGGCCCTGTCGGGGTGTGTCGGGCCCTGTCGGGCCCTGTCGGGCTCTGTCGGGCTCTGTCGGGCTCTGTCGGGCCCTGTCGGGCCCTGTCGGGCTCTGTCGGGCTCTGTCGGGCTCTACTGGGCTCTGTCGGGCTCTGTCGGGCTCTGTCGGGCTCTGTCGGGCTCTCCTCGGCCCTGTCGGGCTCTGTCGGGCTGTATCGGGCTCTGTCAGGCCCTGTCGGGCCCTGTCGGGCTCTGTCGGGCTCTGTCGGGCTCTGTCGGGCTCTACTGGGCTCTGTCGGGCTCTGTCGGGCTCTGTCGGGCTCTGTCGGGCTCTACTGGGCCCTATCGGGCTCTTTCGGGCTCTGTGGGGCCCTGTCGGGCTCTGTCGGGCTCTGTCGGGCTCTGTCGGGCCCTGTCGGGCTCTGTCGGGCCCTGTCGGGCCCTGTCGGTCTCTGTCGGGCTCTGTCGGGCTCTGTCGGGCTCTGTCGGGCTCTACTGGGCCCTGTCGGGCTCTGTCGGGCTCTGTCGGGCCCTGTCGGGCTCTGTCGGGCTCTGTCGGGCCCTGTCGGGCTCTGTCGGGCTCTACTGGGCCCTGTCGGGCCCTGTCGGGCTCTGTCGGGCTCTGTCGGGCTCTGTCGGGCTCTACTGGGCTCTACTGGGCTCTGTCGGGCTCTACTGGGCCCTGTCGGGCTCTGTCGGGCTCTGTCGGGCCCTGTCGGGCTCTGTCGGGCTCTGTCGTGCCCTATCGGGCTCTGTCGGGCTCTGTCGGGCCCTGTCGGGCTCTATCGGGCCCTGTCGGGCTCTGTCGGGCTCTGTCGGGCCCTGTCGGGCCCTGTCGGGCTCTGTCGGGCTCTGTCGGGCCCTGTCGGGCTCTGTCGGGCTCTATCGGGCTCTATCGGGCTCTACTAGGCCCTGTCGGGCTCTGTCGGGCCCTGTCGGGCCCTGTCGGGCCCTGTCGGGCTCTGTCGGGCTCTGTCGGGCTCTACTGGGCCCTGTCGGGCTCTGTCGGACTCTGTCGGGCCCTGTCGGGCCCTGTCGGGCTCTGTCAGGCTCTGTCGGGCCCTGTCGGGCTCTGTCGGGCCCTGTCGGGCCCTGTCGGGCCCTGTCGGGCTCTGTCGGGCCCTGTCGGCCTCTGTCGGGCTCTGTCGGGCTCTGTCGGGCTCTACTGGGCTCTGTCGGGCTCTGTCGGGCTCCGTCGGGCCCTGTCGGGCTCTGTCGGGCTCCGTCGGGCTCTACTGGGCCCTGTCGGGCGCTGTCGGGCTCTGTCGGGCTCTGTCGGGCTCTGTCGGGCCCTGTCGGGCTCTGTCGGGCTCTACTGGGCCCTGTCGGGTTCTGTCGGGCTCTGTCGGGCTCTGTCGGGCTCTACTGGGCCCTGTCGGGCTCTGTCGGGCTCAGTCGGGCCCTGTCGGGCCCTGTCGGGCTCTGTCGGGCTCTACTGGGCCCTGTCGGGCCCTGTCGGGCCCTGTCGGGTTCTACTGGGCTCTGTCAGGCCCTGTCGGGCCCTGTCGGGCCCTGTCGGGCTCTGTCGGGCCCTTTCGGGCTCTGTCGGGCTCTGTCGGGCTCTGTCGGGCTCTACTGGGCCCTGTCGGGCCCTGTCGGGCCCTGTCGGGCTCTGTCGGGCTCTGTCGGGCTCTGTCGGGCTCTACTGGGCTCTGTCGGGCCCTGTCGGGCCCTGTCGGGCTCTGTCGGGCTCTGTCGGGCCCTGTCGGTCTCTGTCGGGCTCTGTCGGGCTCTGTCGGGCTCTACTGGGCTCTGTCGGGCTCTGTCGGGCTCTGTCGGGCTCTGTCGGGCTCTACTGGGCCCTGTCGGGCTCTGTCGGGCTCTGTCGGGCCCTGTCGGGCCCTGTCGGGCTCTGTCGGGCTCTGTCGGGCTCTGTCGGGCTCTACTGGGCTCTGTCGGGCTCTGTCGGGCTCTGTCGGACTCTGTCGGGCTCTACTGGGCTTTGTCGGGCTCTTTCGGGCTCTGTGGGGCCCTGTCGTGCTCTGTCGGGCCCTGTCGGGCTCTGTCGGCCTCTGTCGGGCTCTGTCGGGCTCTGTCGGGCCCTGTCGGGCTCTGTCGGGCTCTGTCGGGCCCTGTCGGGCTCTGTCGGGCTCTGTCGGGCTCTGTCGGGCTCTACTGGGCCCTGTCGGGCTCTGTCGGGCTCTGTCGGGCCCTGTCGGGCTCTGTCGGGCTCTGTCGGGCCCTGTCGGGCTCTGTCGGGCTCTACTGGGCCCTGTCGGGCCCTGTCGGGCTCTGTCGGGCTCTGTCGGGCTCTGTCGGGCTCTACTGGGCTCTACTGGGCTCTGTCGGGCTCTACTGGGCCCTGTCGGGCTCTGTCGGGCTCTGTCGGGCTCTGTCGGGCCCTGTCGGGCTCTGTCGGGCTCTGTCGTGCCCTGTCGGGCTCTGTCGGGCTCTGTCGGGCCCTGTCGGGCTCTATCGGGCCCTGTCGGGCTCTGTCGGGCCCTGTCGGGCTCTGTCGGGCTCTGTCGGGCCCTGTCGGGCTCTGTCGGGCTCTGTCGGGCTCTACTGGGCCCTGTCGGGCCCTGTCGGGCCCTGTCGGGCTCTGTCGGGCTCTGTCGGGCTCTGTCAGGTTCTACTGGGCTCTGTCAGGCCCTGTCGGGCCCTGTCGGGCCCTGTCGGGCTCTGTCGGGCCCTTTCGGGCTCTGTCGGGCTCTGTCGGGCTCTGTCGGGCTCTACTGGGCCCTGTCGGGCCCTGTCGGGCCCTGTCGGGCTCTGTCGGGCTCTGTCGGGCTCTGTCGGGCTCTACTGGGCTCTGTCGGGCCCTGTCGGGCCCTGTCGGGCTCTGTCTGGCTCTGTCGGGCCCTGTCGGGCTCTGTCGGGCTCTGTCGGGCTCTGTCGGGCTCTACTGGGCTCTGTCGGGCTCTGTCGGGCTCTGTCGGGCTCTGTCGGGCTCTACTGGGCCCTGTCGGGCTCTGTCGGGCTCTGTCGGGCCCTGTCGGGCCCTGTCGGGCTCTGTCGGGCTCTGTCGGGCTCTGTCGGGCTCTACTGGGCTCTGTCGGGCTCTGTCGGGCTCTGTCGGACGCTGTCGGGCTCTACTGGGCTTTGTCGGGCTCTTTCGGGCTCTGTGGGGCCCTGTCGGGCTCTGTCGGGCTCTGTCGGGCTCTGTCGGGCCCTGTCGGGCTCTGTCGGGCCCTGTCGGGCTCTGTCGGGCTCTGTCGGGCCCTGTCGGGCTCTGTCGGGCTCTGTCGGGCTCTGTCGGGCTCTACTGGGCCCTGTCGGGCTCTGTCGGGCTCTGTCGGGCCCTGTCGGGCTCTGTCGGGCTCTGTCGGGCCCTGTCGGGCTCTGTCGGGCTCTACTGGGCCCTGTCGGGCCCTGTCGGGCTCTGTCGGGCTCTGTCGGGCTCTGTCGGGCTCTACTGGGCTCTACTGGGCTCTGTCGGGCTCTACTGGGCCCTGTCGGGCTCTGTCGGGCTCTGTCGGGCTCTGTCGGGCCCTGTCGGGCTCTGTCGGGCTCTGTCGTGCCCTGTCGGGCTCTGTCGGGCTCTGTCGGGCCCTGTCGGGCTCTATCGGGCCCTGTCGGGCTCTGTCGGGCCCTGTCGGGCTCTGTCGGGCTCTGTCGGGCTCTATCGGGCTCTACTGGGCCCTGTCGGGCCCTGTCGGGCTCTGTCGGGCTCTGTCGGGCTCTACTGGGCCCTGTCGGGCTCTGTCGGACTCTGTCGGGCCCTGTCGGGCCCTGTCGGGCTCTGTCAGGCTCTGTCGGGCTCTGTCGGGCTCTAATGGGCCCTGTCGGGCCCTGTCGGGCCCTGTCGGGCTCTACTGGGCTCTACTGGGCTCTGTCGGGCTCTTTCGGGCTCTACTGGGCCCTGTCGGGCCCTGTCGGGCCCTGTCGGGCTCTGTCGGGCCCTGTCGGGCCCTGTCGGGCTCTGTCGGGCTCTGTCGGGCTCTGTCGGGCTCTACTGGGCTCTACTGGGCTCTGTCGGGCTCTGTCGGGCTCTACTGGGCCCTGTCGGGTTCTGTCGGGCTCTATCGGGCTCTGTCGGGCTCTACTGGGCCCTGTCGGGCTCTGTCGGGCCCTGTCGGGCCCTGTCGGGCTCTGTCGGGCTCTACTGGGCTCTGTCGGGCTCTGTCGGGCTCTGTCGGGCTCTGTCGGGCTCTACTGGGCCCTGTCGGGCTCTGTCGGGCTCTGTCGGGCTCTGTCGGGCTCTGTCGGGCTCTGTCGGGCCCTGTCGGGCCCTGTCGGGCTCTGTCGGGCTCTGTCGGGCTCTGTCGGGCTCTGTCGGGCTCTGTCGGGCTCTACTGGGCTCTGTCGGGCCCTGTCGGGCCCTGTCGGGCCCTGTCGGGGTCTGTCGGGCCCTGTCGGGCTCTGTCGGGCTCTGTCGGGCTCTGTCGGGCTCTACTGGGCCCTGTCGGGCCCTGTCGGGCCCTGTCGGGCTCTGTCGGGCTCTGTCGGGCTCTGTCGGGCTCTACTGGGCTCTGTCGGGCCCTGTCGGGCCCTGTCGGGCCCTGTCGGGGTGTGTCGGGCCCTGTCGGGCCCTGTCGGGCTCTGTCGGGCTCTGTCGGGCTCTGTCGGGCCCTGTCGGGCCCTGTCGGGCTCTGTCGGGCTCTGTCGGGCTCTGTCGGGCTCTACTGGGCTCTGTCGGGCTCTGTCGGGCTCTGTCGGGCTCTGTCGGGCTCTCCTCGGCCCTGTCGGGCTCTGTCGGGCTGTATCGGGCTCTGTCAGGCCCTGTCGGGCCCTGTCGGGCTCTGTCGGGCTCTGTCGGGCTCTGTCGGGCTCTACTGGGCTCTGTCGGGCTCTGTCGGGCTCTGTCGGGCTCTGTCGGGCTCTACTGGGCCCTATCGGGCTCTTTCGGGCTCTGTGGGGCCCTGTCGGGCTCTGTCGGGCTCTGTCGGGCTCTGTCGGGCCCTGTCGGGCTCTGTCGGGCCCTGTCGGGCCCTGTCGGTCTCTGTCGGGCTCTGTCGGGCTCTGTCGGGCTCTGTCGGGCTCTACTGGGCCCTGTCGGGCTCTGTCGGGCTCTGTCGGGCCCTGTCGGGCTCTGTCGGGCTCTGTCGGGCCCTGTCGGGCTCTGTCGGGCTCTACTGGGCCCTGTCGGGCCCTGTCGGGCTCTGTCGGGCTCTGTCGGGCTCTGTCGGGCTCTACTGGGCTCTACTGGGCTCTGTCGGGCTCTACTGGGCCCTGTCGGGCTCTGTCGGGCTCTGTCGGGCCCTGTCGGGCTCTGTCGGGCTCTGTCGTGCCCTATCGGGCTCTGTCGGGCTCTGTCGGGCCCTGTCGGGCTCTATCGGGCCCTGTCGGGCTCTGTCGGGCTCTGTCGGGCCCTGTCGGGCCCTGTCGGGCTCTGTCGGGCTCTGTCGGGCCCTGTCGGGCTCTGTCGGGCTCTATCGGGCTCTATCGGGCTCTACTAGGCCCTGTCGGGCTCTGTCGGGCCCTGTCGGGCCCTGTCGGGCCCTGTCGGGCTCTGTCGGGCTCTGTCGGGCTCTACTGGGCCCTGTCGGGCTCTGTCGGACTCTGTCGGGCCCTGTCGGGCCCTGTCGGGCTCTGTCAGGCTCTGTCGGGCCCTGTCGGGCTCTGTCGGGCCCTGTCGGGCCCTGTCGGGCTCTGTCGGGCCCTGTCGGCCTCTGTCGGGCTCTGTCGGGCTCTGTCGGGCTCTACTGGGCTCTGTCGGGCTCTGTCGGGCTCCGTCGGGCCCTGTCGGGCTCTGTCGGGCTCCGTCGGGCTCTACTGGGCCCTGTCGGGCGCTGTCGGGCTCTGTCGGGCTCTGTCGGGCTCTGTCGGGCCCTGTCGGGCTCTGTCGGGCTCTACTGGGCCCTGTCGGGTTCTGTCGGGCTCTGTCGGGCTCTGTCGGGCTCTACTGGGCCCTGTCGGGCTCTGTCGGGCTCAGTCGGGCCCTGTCGGGCCCTGTCGGGCTCTGTCGGGCTCTGTCGGGCTCTGTCGGGTTCTGTCGGGCCCTGTCGGGCTCTGTCGGGCTGTGTCGGGCTCTGTCGGGCTCTACTGGGCTCTACTGGGCTCTGTCGGGCTCTGTCGGGCTCTTTCGGGCTCTACTGGGCCCTGTCGGGCCCTGTCGGGCCCTGTCGGGCTCTGTCGGGCTCTGTCGGGCCCTGTCAGGCTCTGTCGGGCCCTGTCGGGCTCTGTCGGGCCCTGTCGGGCCCTGTCGGGCTCTGTCGGGCTCTGTCGGGCCCTGTCGGGCTCTGTCGAGCTCTGTCGGGCTCTGTCGGGCTCTACTGGGCCCTGTCGGGCCCTGTCGGGCCCTGTCGGGTTCTACTGGGCTCTGTCAGGCCCTGTCGGGCCCTGTCGGGCTCTGTCGGGCTCTGTCGGGCTCTGTCGGGCTCTACTGGGCCCTGTCGGGCTCTGTCGGGCCCTGTCGGGCTCTGTCGGGCTCTGTCGGGCCCTGTCGGGCTCTGTCGGGCTCTACTGGGCCCTGTCGGGCCCTGTCGGGCTCTGTCGGGCTCTGTCGGGCTCTGTCGGGCTCTACTGGGCTCTACTGGGCTCTGTCGGGCTCTACTGGGCCCTGTCGGGCTCTGTCGGGCTCTGTCGGGCTCTGTCGGGCCCTGTCGGGCTCTGTCGGGCTCTGTCGTGCCCTGTCGGGCTCTGTCGGGCTCTGTCGGGCCCTGTCGGGCTCTATCGGGCCCTGTCGGGCTCTGTCGGGCCCTGTCGGGCTCTGTCGGGCTCTGTCGGGCTCTATCGGGCTCTACTGGGCCCTGTCGGGCCCTGTCGGGCTCTGTCGGGCTCTGTCGGGCTCTACTGGGCCCTGTCGGGCTCTGTCGGACTCTGTCGGGCCCTGTCGGGCCCTGTCGGGCTCTGTCAGGCTCTGTCGGGCTCTGTCGGGCTCTAATGGGCCCTGTCGGGCCCTGTCGGGCCCTGTCGGGCTCTACTGGGCTCTACTGGGCTCTGTCGGGCTCTTTCGGGCTCTACTGGGCCCTGTCGGGCCCTGTCGGGCCCTGTCGGGCTCTGTTGGGCTCTGTCGGGCCCTGTCGGGCTCTGTCGGGCTCTGTCGGGCTCTGTCGGGCTCTACTGGGCTCTACTGGGCTCTGTCGGGCTCTGTCGGGCTCTACTGGGCCCTGTCGGGTTCTGTCGGGCTCTATCGGGCTCTGTCGGGCTCTACTGGGCCCTGTCGGGCTCTGTCGGGCCCTGTCGGGCCCTGTCGGGCTCTGTCGGGCTCTACTGGGCTCTGTCGGGCTCTGTCGGGCTCTGTCGGGCTCTGTCGGGCTCTACTGGGCCCTGTCGGGCTCTGTCGGGCCCTGTCGGGCTCTGTCGGGCTCTGTCGGGCCCTGTCGGGCTCTGTCGGGCTCTGTCGGGCTCTGTCGGGCTCTACTGGGCCCTGTCGGGCTCTGTCGGGCTCTGTCGGGCTCTGTCGGGCCCTGTCGGGCCCTGTCGGGCTCTGTCGGGCTCTGTCGGGCTCTGTCGGGCTCTACTGGGCTCTGTCGGGCCCTGTCGGGCCCTGTCGGGCCCTGTCGGGCCCTGTCGGGCCCTGTCGGGGTCTGTCGGGCCCTGTCGGGCTCTGTCGGGCTCTGTCGGGCTCTGTCGGGCTCTACTGGGCCCTGTCGGGCCCTGTCGGGCCCTGTCGGGCTCTGTCGGGCTCTGTCGGGCTCTGTCGGGCTCTACTGGGCTCTGTCGGGCCCTGTCGGGCCCTGTCGGGCCCTGTCGGGGTGTGTCGGGCCCTGTCGGGCCCTGTCGGGCTCTGTCGGGCTCTGTCGGGCTCTGTCGGGCCCTGTCGGGCCCTGTCGGGCTCTGTCGGGCTCTGTCGGGCTCTACTGGGCTCTGTCGGGCTCTGTCGGGCTCTGTCGGGCTCTGTCGGGCTCTCCTCGGCCCTGTCGGGCTCTGTCGGGCTGTATCGGGCTCTGTCAGGCCCTGTCGGGCCCTGTCGGGCTCTGTCGGGCTCTGTCGGGCTCTGTCGGGCTCTACTGGGCTCTGTCGGGCTCTGTCGGGCTCTGTCGGGCTCTGTCGGGCTCTACTGGGCCCTATCGGGCTCTTTCGGGCTCTGTGGGGCCCTGTCGGGCTCTGTCGGGCTCTGTCGGGCTCTGTCGGGCCCTGTCGGGCTCTGTCGGGCCCTGTCGGGCCCTGTCGGTCTCTGTCGGGCTCTGTCGGGCTCTGTCGGGCTCTGTCGGGCTCTACTGGGCCCTGTCGGGCCCTGTCGGGCTCTGTCGGGCTCTGTCGGGCCCTGTCGGGCTCTGTCGGGCTCTACTGGGCCCTGTCGGGCCCTGTCGGGCTCTGTCGGGCTCTGTCGGGCTCTGTCGGGCTCTACTGGGCTCTACTGGGCTCTGTCGGGCTCTACTGGGCCCTGTCGGGCTCTGTCGGGCTCTGTCGGGCCCTGTCGGGCTCTGTCGGGCTCTGTCGTGCCCTATCGGGCTCTGTCGGGCTCTGTCGGGCCCTGTCGGGCTCTATCGGGCCCTGTCGGGCTCTGTCGGGCTCTGTCGGGCCCTGTCGGGCCCTGTCGGGCTCTGTCGGGCTCTGTCGGGCCCTGTCGGGCTCTGTCGGGCTCTATCGGGCTCTATCGGGCTCTACTAGGCCCTGTCGGGCTCTGTCGGGCCCTGTCGGGCCCTGTCGGGCCCTGTCGGGCTCTGTCGGGCTCTGTCGGGCTCTACTGGGCCCTGTCGGGCTCTGTCGGACTCTGTCGGGCCCTGTCGGGCCCTGTCGGGCTCTGTCAGGCTCTGTCGGGCCCTGTCGGGCTCTGTCGGGCCCTGTCGGGCCCTGTCGGGCTCTGTCGGGCCCTGTCGGCCTCTGTCGGGCTCTGTCGGGCTCTGTCGGGCTCTACTGGGCTCTGTCGGGCTCTGTCGGGCTCCGTCGGGCCCTGTCGGGCTCTGTCGGGCTCCGTCGGGCTCTACTGGGCCCTGTCGGGCGCTGTCGGGCTCTGTCGGGCTCCGTCGGGCTCTGTCGGGCCCTGTCGGGCTCTGTCGGGCTCTACTGGGCCCTGTCGGGTTCTGTCGGGCTCTGTCGGGCTCTGTCGGGCTCTACTGGGCCCTGTCGGGCTCTGTCGGGCTCAGTCGGGCCCTGTCGGGCCCTGTCGGGCTCTGTCGGGCTCTGTCGGGCTCTGTCGGGCTCTGTCGGGCCCTGTCGGGCTCTGTCGGGCTGTGTCGGGCTCTGTCGGGCTCTACTGGGCTCTACTGGGCTCTGTCGGGCTCTGTCGGGCTCTTTCGGGCTCTACTGGGCCCTGTCGGGCCCTGTCGGGCCCTGTCGGGCTCTGTCGTACCCTGTCGGGCCCTGTCAGGCTCTGTCGGGCCCTGTCGGGCTCTGTCGGGCCCTGTCGGGCCCTGTCGGGCTCTGTCGGGATCTGTCGGGCCCTGTCGGGCTCTGTCGAGCTCTGTCGGGCTCTGTCGGGCTCTACTGGGCCCTGTCGGGCCCTGTCGGGCCCTGTCGGGTTCTACTGGGCTCTGTCAGGCCCTGTCGGGCCCTGTCGGGCCCTGTCGGGCTCTGTCGGGCCCTTTCGGGCTCTGTCGGGCTCTGTCGGGCTCTGTCGGGCTCTACTGGGCCCTGTCGGGCCCTGTCGGGCCCTGTCGGGCTCTGTCGGGCTCTGTCGGGCTCTGTCGGGCTCTACTGGGCTCTGTCGGGCCCTGTCGGGCCCTGTCGGGCTCTGTCGGGCTCTGTCGGGCCCTGTCGGTCTCTGTCGGGCTCTGTCGGGCTCTGTCGGGCTCTACTGGGCTCTGTCGGGCTCTGTCGGGCTCTGTCGGGCTCTGTCGGGCTCTACTGGGCCCTGTCGGGCTCTGTCGGGCTCTGTCGGGCCCTGTCGGGCCCTGTCGGGCTCTGTCGGGCTCTGTCGGGCTCTGTCGGGCTCTACTGGGCTCTGTCGGGCTCTGTCGGGCTCTGTCGGGCTCTGTCGGGCTCTACTGGGCTTTGTCGGGCTCTTTCGGGCTCTGTGGGGCCCTGTCGTGCTCTGTCGGGCCCTGTCGGGCTCTGTCGGCCTCTGTCGGGCTCTGTCGGGCCCTGTCGGGCTCTGTCGGGCTCTGTCGGGCCCTGTCGGGCTCTGTCGGGCTCTGTCGGGCTCTGTCGGGCTCTACTGGGCCCTGTCGGGCTCTGTCGGGCTCTGTCGGGCCCTGTCGGGCTCTGTCGGGCCCTGTCGGGCCCTGTCGGGCTCTGTCGGGCTCTACTGGGCCCTGTCGGGCCCTGTCGGGCTCTGTCGGGCTCTGTCGGGCTCTGTCGGGCTCTACTGGGCTCTACTGGGCTCTGTCGGGCTCTACTGGGCCCTGTCGGGCTCTGTCGGGCTCTGTCGGGCTCTGTCGGGCCCTGTCGGGCTCTGTCGGGCTCTGTCGTGCCCTGTCGGGCTCTATCGGGCCCTGTCGGGCTCTGTCGGGCCCTGTCGGGCTCTGTCGGGCTCTATCGGGCCCTGTCGGGCTCTGTCGGGCTCTGTCGGGCTCTGTCGGGCCCTGTCGGGCTCTATCGGGCCCTGTCGGGCTCTGTCGGGCCCTGTCGGGCTCTGTCGGGCTCTGTCGGGCCCTGTCGGGCTCTGTCGGGCTCTGTCGGGCTCTGTCGGGCTCTACTGGGCCCTGTCGGGCCCTGTCGGGCCCTGTCGGGCTCTGTCGGGCTCTGTCGGGCTCTGTCAGCTTCTACTGGGCTCTGTCAGGCCCTGTCGGGCCCTGTCGGGCCCTGTCGGGCTCTGTCGGGCCCTTTCGGGCTCTGTCGGGCTCTGTCGGGCTCTGTCGGGCTCTACTGGGCCCTGTCGGGCCCTGTCGGGCCCTGTCGGGCTCTGTCGGGCTCTGTCGGGCTCTGTCGGGCTCTACTGGGCTCTGTCGGGCCCTGTCGGGCCCTGTCGGGCTCTGTCTGGCTCTGTCGGGCCCTGTCGGGCTCTGTCGGGCTCTGTCGGGTTCTGTCGGGCTCTACTGGGCTCTGTCGGGCTCTGTCGGGCTCTGTCGGGCTCTGTCGGGCTCTACTGGGCCCTGTCGGGCTCTGTCGGGCTCTGTCGGGCCCTGTCGGGCCCTGTCGGGCTCTGTCGGGCTCTGTCGGGCTCTGTCGGGCTCTACTGGGCTCTGTCGGGCTCTGTCGGGCTCTGTCGGACTCTGTCGGGCTCTACTGGGCTTTGTCGGGCTCTTTCGGGCTCTGTGGGGCCCTGTCGGGCTCTGTCGGGCTCTGTCGGGCTCTGTCGGGCCCTGTCGGGCTCTGTCGGGCCCTGTCGGGCTCTGTCGGGCTCTGTCGGGCCCTGTCGGGCTCTGTCGGGCTCTGTCGGGCTCTGTCGGGCTCTACTGGGCCCTGTCGGGCTCTGTCGGGCTCTGTCGGGCCCTGTCGGGCTCTGTCGGGCTCTGTCGGGCCCTGTCGGGCTCTGTCGGGCTCTACTGGGCCCTGTCGGGCCCTGTCGGGCTCTGTCGGGCTCTGTCGGGCTCTGTCGGGCTCTACTGGGCTCTACTGGGCTCTGTCGGGCTCTACTGGGCCCTGTCGGGCTCTGTCGGGCTCTGTCGGGCTCTGTCGGGCCCTGTCGGGCTCTGTCGGGCTCTGTCGTGCCCTGTCGGGCTCTGTCGGGCTCTGTCGGGCCCTGTCGGGCTCTATCGGGCCCTGTCGGGCTCTGTCGGGCCCTGTCGGGCTCTGTCGGGCTCTGTCGGGCTCTATCGGGCTCTACTGGGCCCTGTCGGGCCCTGTCGGGCTCTGTCGGGCTCTGTCGGGCTCTACTGGGCCCTGTCGGGCTCTGTCGGACTCTGTCGGGCCCTGTCGGGCCCTGTCGGGCTCTGTCAGGCTCTGTCGGGCTCTGTCGGGCTCTAATGGGCCCTGTCGGGCCCTGTCGGGCCCTGTCGGGCTCTACTGGGCTCTACTGGGCTCTGTCGGGCTCTTTCGGGCTCTACTGGGCCCTGTCGGGCCCTGTCGGGCCCTGTCGGGCTCTGTTGGGCTCTGTCGGGCCCTGTCGGGCTCTGTCGGGCTCTGTCGGGCTCTGTCGGGCTCTACTGGGCTCTACTGGGCTCTGTCGGGCTCTGTCGGGCTCTACTGGGCCCTGTCGGGTTCTGTCGGGCTCTATCGGGCTCTGTCGGGCTCTACTGGGCCCTGTCGGGCTCTGTCGGGCCCTGTCGGGCCCTGTCGGGCTCTGTCGGGCCCTGTCGGGCTCTGTCGGGCTCTACTGGGCTCTGTCGGGCTCTGTCGGGCTCTGTCGGGCTCTGTCGGGCTCTACTGGGCCCTGTCGGGCTCTGTCGGGCCCTGTCGGGCTCTGTCGGGCTCTGTCGGGCCCTGTCGGGCTCTGTCGGGCTCTGTCGGGCTCTGTCGGGCTCTGTCGGGCCCTGTCGGGCTCTGTCGGGCTCTGTCGGGCTCTGTCGGGCCCTGTTGGGCTCTGTCGGGCTCTACTGGGCCCTGTCGGGCTCTGTCGGGCTCTGTCGGGCCCTGTCGGGCTCTCTCGGGCTCTGTCGGGCTCTGTCGGGCTCTACTGGGCCCTGTCGGGCGCTGTCGGGCTCTGTCGGGCTCTGTCGGGCCCTGTCGGGCTCTGTCGGGCTCTGTCGGGCTCTGTCGGGCTCTACTGGGCCCTGTCGGGTTCTGTCGGGCTCTGTCGGGCTCTGTCGGGCTCTACTGGGCCCTGTCGGGCTCTGTCGGGCTCTGTCGGGCTCTGTCGGGCCCTGTCGGGCTCTGTCGGGCTCTGTCGGGCTCTGTCGGGCCCTCTCGGCTCTGTCGGGCTCTACTGGGCTCTGTCGGGCTCTGTCGGGCTCTACTGGGCCCTGTCGGGGCCTGTCGGGCCCTGACGGGCTCTGTCGGGCTCTACTGGGCTCTGTCGGGCTCTGTCGGGCCCTGTCGGGCTCTGTCGGGCTCTGTTGGGCTCTACTGGGCCCTGTCGGGACCTGTCGGGCCCTGTCGGGCTCTGTCGGGCTCTGTCGTGCTCTGTCGGGCTCTACTGGGCTCTGTCGGGCTCTGTCGGGCTCTACTGGGATCTGTCGGGCCCTGTCGGGCCCTGTCGGGCTCTGTCGGGCCCTGTCGGGCCCTGTCGGGCTCTGTCGGGCTCTGTCGGGCTCTACTGGGCCCTGTCGGGCCCTGTCGGGCTCTGTCGGGCCCTGTCGGGCCCTGTCGGGCTCTGTCGGGCTCTGTCGGGCCCTGTCGGGCTCTGTCGGGCTCTGTCGGTCTCTGTCGGGCTCTACTGGGCTCTACTGGGCTCTGTCGGGCTCTGTCGGGCCCTGTCGGGCCCTGTCGGGCTCTGTCGGGCTCTGTCGGGCTCTGTCGGGCCCTGTCGGGCTCTGTCGGGCTCTACTGGGCTCTGTCGGGCTCTTTCGGGCTTTGTCGGGCTCTGTCGGGCACTACTGGGCCCTGTCGGGCCCTGATGGGCTCTGTCGGGCTCTGCTGGGCTCTGTCGGGCTCTGTCGGGTTCTGTCGGGCTCTGTCGGGCTCTGTCGGGCTCTACTGGGCTCTGTCGGGCCCTGTCGGGCCCTGTCGGGCTCTGTCGGGCCCTGTCGGGCCCTGTCGGGCTCTGTCGGGCTCTGTCGGGCTCTACTGGGCCCTGTCGGGCCCTGTCGGGCTCTGTCGGGCCCTGTCGGGCTCTGTCGGGCTCTGTCGGGCCCTGTCGGGCTCTGTCGGGCTCTACTGGGCCCTGTCGGGCCATGTCGGGCCCTGACGGGCTCTGTCGGGCTCTACTGGGCTCTGTCGGGCTCTGTCGGGCCCTGTCGGGCTCTGTCGGGCTCTGTCGGGCTCTACTGGGCTCTGTCGGGCTCTGTCGGGCCCTGTCGGGCTCTGTCGGGCTCTGTCGGGCCCTGTCGGGCTCTGTCGGGCTCTACTGGGCTCTGTCGGGCTCTACTGGGCCCTGTCGGGCTCTGTCGGGCCCTGTCGGGCTTTGTCGGGCTCTGTCGGGCTCTGTGGGGCCCTGTCGTGCTCTGTCGGGCCCTGTCGGGCTCTGTCGGGCCCTGTCGGGCTCTGTCGGGCTCTGTCGGGCCCTGTCGGGCTCTGTCGGGCTCTACTGGGCTCTGTCGGGCTCTACTGGGCCCTGTCGGGCTCTGTCGGGCCCTGTCGGGCTTTGTCGGGCTCTGTCGGGCTCTGTGGGGCCCTGTCGGGCTCTGTCGGGCCCTGTCGGGCTCTGTCGGGCTCTGTCGGGCTCTACTGGGCTCTACTGGGCTCTGTCGGGCTCTGTCGGGCTCTGTCGGGCTCTACTGGGCCCTGTCGGGCCCTGTCGGGCTCTGTCGGGCTCTGTCGGGCTCTGTCGGGCTCTACTGGGCTCTACTGGGCTCTGTCGGGCTCTACTGGGCCCTGTCGGGCTCTGTCGGGCCCTGTCGGGCTCTGTCGGGCCCTGTCGGGCTCTGTCGGGCTCTGTCGTGCCCTGTCGGGCTCTGTCGGGCTCTGTCGGGCCCTGTCGGGCTCTATCGGGCCCTGTCGGGCTCTGTCGGGCCCTGTCGGGCTCTGTCGGGCTCTGTCGGGCTCTATCGGGCTCTACTGGGCCCTGTCGGGCCCTGTCGGGCTCTGTCGGGCTCTGTCGGGCTCTACTGGGCCCTGTCGGGCTCTGTCGGACTCTGTCGGGCCCTGTCGGGCCCTGTCGGGCTCTGTCAGGCTCTGTCGGGCTCTGTCGGGCTCTAATGGGCCCTGTCGGGCCCTGTCGGGCCCTGTCGGGCTCTACTGGGCTCTACTGGGCTCTGTCGGGCTCTTTCGGGCTCTACTGGGCCCTGTCGGGCCCTGTCGGGCCCTGTCGGGCTCTGTTGGGCTCTGTCGGGCCCTGTCGGGCTCTGTCGGGCTCTGTCGGGCTCTGTCGGGCTCTACTGGGCTCTACTGGGCTCTGTCGGGCTCTGTCGGGCTCTACTGGGCCCTGTCGGGTTCTGTCGGGCTCTATCGGGCTCTGTCGGGCTCTACTGGGCCCTGTCGGGCTCTGTCGGGCCCTGTCGGGCCCTGTCGGGCTCTGTCGGGCCCTGTCGGGCTCTGTCGGGCTCTACTGGGCTCTGTCGGGCTCTGTCGGGCTCTGTCGGGCTCTACTGGGCCCTGTCGGGCTCTGTCGGGCCCTGTCGGGCTCTGTCGGGCTCTGTCGGGCCCTGTCGGGCTCTGTCGGGCTCTGTCGGGCTCTGTCGGGCCCTGTCGGGCTCTGTCGGGCTCTGTCGGGCTCTGTCGGGCCCTGTTGGGCTCTGTCGGGCTCTACTGGGCCCTGTCGGGCTCTGTCGGGCTCTGTCGGGCCCTGTCGGGCTCTCTCGGGCTCTGTCGGGCTCTGTCGGGCTCTACTGGGCCCTGTCGGGCGCTGTCGGGCTCTGTCGGGCTCTGTCGGGCCCTGTCGGGCTCTGTCGGGCTCTGTCGGGCTCTGTCGGGCTCTACTGGGCCCTGTCGGGTTCTGTCGGGCTCTGTCGGGCTCTGTCGGGCTCTACTGGGCCCTGTCGGGCTCTGTCGGGCTCTGTCGGGCTCTGTCGGGCCCTGTCGGGCTCTGTCGGGCTCTGTCGGGCTCTGTCGGGCCCTCTCGGCTCTGTCGGGCTCTACTGGGCTCTGTCGGGCTCTGTCGGGCTCTACTGGGCCCTGTCGGGGCCTGTCGGGCCCTGACGGGCTCTGTCGGGCTCTACTGGGCTCTGTCGGGCTCTGTCGGCCCCTGTCGGGCTCTGTCGGGCTCTGTTGGGCTCTACTGGGCCCTGTCGGGACCTGTCGGGCCCTGTCGGGCTCTGTCGGGCTCTGTCGTGCTCTGTCGGGCTCTACTGGGCTCTGTCGGGCTCTGTCGGGTTCTCTCGGGCTCTGTCGGGCTCTGTCGGGCTCTACTGGGATCTGTCGGGCCCTGTCGGGCCCTGTCGGGCTCTGTCGGGCCCTGTCGGGCCCTGTCGGGCTCTGTCGGGCTCTGTCGGGCTCTACTGGGCCCTGTCGGGCCCTGTCGGGCTCTGTCGGGCCCTGTCGGGCCCTGTCGGGCTCTGTCGGGCTCTGTCGGGCCCTGTCGGGCTCTGTCGGGCTCTGTCGGTCTCTGTCGGGCTCTACTGGGCTCTACTGGGCTCTGTCGGGCTCTGTCGGGCCTGTCGGGCCCTGTCGGGCTCTGTCGGGCTCTGTCGGGCTCTGTCGGGCCCTGTCGGGCTCTGTCGGGCTCTACTGGGCTCTGTCGGGCTCTTTCGGGCTTTGTCGGGCTCTGTCGGGCACTACTGGGCCCTGTCGGGCCCTGATGGGCTCTGTCGGGCTCTGCTGGGCTCTGTCGGGCTCTGTCGGGTTCTGTCGGGCTCTGTCGGGCTCTGTCGGGCTCTACTGGGCTCTGTCGGGCCCTGTCGGGCCCTGTCGGGCTCTGTCGGGCCCTGTCGGGCCCTGTCGGGCTCTGTCGGGCTCTGTCGGGCTCTACTGGGCCCTGTCGGGCCCTGTCGGGCTCTGTCGGGCCCTGTCGGGCTCTGTCGGGCTCTGTCGGGCCCTGTCGGGCTCTGTCGGGCTCTACTGGGCCCTGTCGGGCCATGTCGGGCCCTGACGGGCTCTGTCGGGCTCTACTGGGCTCTGTCGGACTCTGTCGGGCCCTGTCGGGCTCTGTCGGGCTCTGTCGGGCTCTACTGGGCTCTGTCGGGCTCTGTCGGGCCCTGTCGGGCTCTGTCGGGCTCTGTCGGGCCCTGTCGGGCTCTGTCGGGCTCTACTGGGCTCTGTCGGGCTCTACTGGGCCCTGTCGGGCTCTGTCGGGCCCTGTCGGGCTTTGTCGGGCTCTGTCGGGCTCTGTGGGGCCCTGTCGGGCTCTGTCGGGCCCTGTCGGGCTCTGTCGGGCCCTGTCGGGCTCTGTCGGGCTCTGTCGGGCCCTGTCGGGCTCTGTCGGGCTCTACTGGGCTCTGTCGGGCTCTACTGGGCCCTGTCGGGCTCTGTCGGGCCCTGTCGGGCTTTGTCGGGCTCTGTCGGGCTCTGTGGGGCCCTGTCGGGCTCTGTCGGGCCCTGTCGGGCTCTGTCGGGCTCTGTCGGGCTCTACTGGGCTCTACTGGGCTCTGTCGGGCTCTGTCGGGCTCTGTCGGGCTCTACTGGGCCCTGTCGGGCCCTGTCGGGCTCTGTCGGGCTCTGTCGGGCTCTGTCGGGCTCTACTGGGCCCTGGTCGGGCCCTGTCGGGCTCTACTGGGCCCTGTCGGGCCCTGTCGGGCTCTGTCGTGCCCTATCGGGCCCTGTCGGGCCCTGTCGGGCCCTGTCGGGCTCTGTCGGGCCCTGTCGGGCTCTTTCGGGCCTGTCGGGCTCTGTCGGGCCCTGTCGGGCCCTGTCGGGCTCTGTCGGGCTCTGTCGGGCTCTGTCGGGCTCTACTGGGCCCTGTCGGGCTCTGTCGGGCTCTGTCGGGCCCTGTCGGGCTCTGTCGGGCTCTGTCGGGCCCTGTCGGGCTCTGTCGGGATCTACTGGGCTCTGTCGGGCTCTGTCGGGCCCTGTCGGGCTCTGTCGGGCTCTGTCGGGCTCTGTCGGGCTCTACTGGGCTCTGTCGGGCCCTGTCGGGCTCTGTCGGGCTCTGTCGGGCTCTGTCGGGCTCTACTGGGCTCTGTCGGGCTCTGTCGGGCTCTGTCGGGCTCTGTCGGGCTCTACTGGGCCCTGTCACGCTCTGTCGGGCCCTGTCGGGCTCTGTCGGGCTCTGTCGGGCTCTACTGGGCTCTGTCGGGTTCTGTCGGGCTCTGTCGGACTCTGTCGGGCTCTGTCGGGCTCTGTCGGGCTCTACTGGTCTCTGTCGGGCTCTGTCGGGCCCTGTCGGGCTCTGTCGGGCTCTGTCGGGTTCTGTCGGGCTCTACAGGGCCCTGTCGGGCTCTGTCGGGCTCTGTCGGGCCCTGTCGGGCCCTGTCGGGCTCTGTCGGGCTCTGTCGGGCTCTGTCGGGCTCTACTGGGCTCTGTCGGGCCCTGTCGGGCCCTGTCGGGTTCTGTCGGGCTCTGTCGGGCTCTGTCGGGCTCTGTCGGGCTCTACTGGGCTCTACTGGGCTCTGTCGGGCTCTGTCGGGCTCTGTCGGGCTCTACTGGGCTCTACTAGGCTCTGTCGGGCCCTGTCGGGCCCTGTCGGGCTCTGTCGGGCTCTGTCGGGCTCTGTCGGGCTCTACTGGGCTCTACTGGGCTCTGTCGGGCCCTGTCGAGCCCTGTCGGGCTCTGTCGGGCCCTGTCGGGCCCTGTCGGGCTCTCTCGGGCTCTGTCGGGCTCTACTGGGCTCTACTGGGCTCTGTCGGGCTCTGTCGGGCTCTACTGGGCCCTGTCGGGCCCTGTCGGGCTCTGTCGGGATCTGTCGGGCCCTGTCGGGCCCTGTCGGGCCCTGTCAGGCTCTGTCGGGCCCTATCGGGCTCTGTCGAGTTCTGTCGGGCTCTGTCGGGCTCTGTCGGGCTCTACTGGGCTCTGTCGAGTTCTGTCGGTCTCTGTCGGGCTCTGTTGGGCTCTACTGGGCTCTACTGGGCTCTGTCGGGCTCTGTCGGGCTCTGTCGGGCTCTACTGGGCTCTGTCGGGCTCTGTCGGGCTCTGTCGGGCTCTGTCGGACTCTGCCGGGCCCTGTCGGGCTCTGTCGGGCTCTACTGGGCGCTGCTGTTCCCTGTCGGGAACAGCCCAGTAGAGCCCAGTAGAGCCCGACAGAGCCCGACAGGGCCCGACAGAGCCCGACAGAGCCCGACAGAGCCCGACAGGGCCCGACAGAGCCTGACAGAGCCCGACAGGGCCCAGTAGATCCCGACAGAGCCCGACAGAGCCCGACAGGCCCCGACAGAGCCCGACAGAGCCCGACAGGGCCCGACAGAGCCCGACAGAGCCCGACAGGGCCCGACAGGGCCCAGTAGAGCCCGACAGAGCCCGACAGAGCCCGACAGGGCCCGACAGGGCCCGACAGATCCCGAAAGGGCCCGACAGGGCCCGACAGAGCCCAGTAGAGCCCGACAGAGCCCGACAGAGCCCGACAGAGCCCGACAGGGCCCGACAGAGCCCAGTAGAGCCCGACAGAGCCCGACAGAGCCCGACAGAGCCCGACAGGGCCCGACAGGGCCCGACAGGGCCAGTAGAGCCCGACAGAGCCCGATAGAGCCCGACAGAGCCCGACAGAGCCCGACAGAGCCCGACAGAGCCCGACAGGGCCCAGTAGAGCCCGACAGAGCCCGACAGAGCCCGACAGGGCCCGACAGGGCCCAGTAGAGCCCGACAGAGCCCGACAGAGCCCAGTAGAGCCCAGTAGAGCCCGACAGAGCCCGACAGGGCCCGACAGAGCCCGACAGGGCCCGACAGAGCCTGACAGAGCCCGACAGGGCCCAGTAGATCCCGACAGAGCCCGACAGAGCCCGACAGGCCCCGACAGAGCCCGACAGAGCCCGACAGGGCCCGACAGAGCCCGACAGAGCCCGACCAGGGCCCGACAGGGCCCAGTAGAGCCCGACAGAGCCCGACAGAGCCCGACAGGGCCCGACAGGGCCCGACAGGGCCCGACAGATCCCGAAAGGGCCCGACAGGGCCCGACAGAGCCCAGTAGAGCCCGACAGAGCCCGACAGAGCCCGACAGAGCCCGACAGAGCCCAGTAGAGCCCGACAGAGCCCGACAGAGCCCGACAGAGCCCGACAGGGCCCGACAGGGCCCGACAGGGCCCAGTAGAGCCCGACAGAGCCCGATAGAGCCCGACAGAGCCCGACAGAGCCCGACAGAGCCCGAGAGGGCCCGACAGGGCCCAGTAGAGCCCGACAGAGCCCGACAGAGCCCGACAGGGCCCGACAGGGCCCGACAGGGCCCGACAGGGCCCAGTAGAGCCCGACAGAGCCCGACAGAGCCCAGTAGAGCCCAGTAGAGCCCGACAGAGCCCGACAGGGCCCGACAGAGCCCGACAGAGCCCGACAGAGCCCGACAGGGCCCGACAGAGCGTGACAGAGCCCGACAGGGCCCAGTAGAGCCCGACAGAGCCGACAGAGCCCGACAGAGCCCGACAGGCCCCGACACAGCCCGACAGAGCCCGACAGAGCCCGACACGGCCCGACAGAGCCCGACAGGGCCCGACAGAGCCTGACAGAGCCCGACAGGGCCCGACAGAGCCCGACAGAGCCCGACAGAGCCCGACAGGGCCCAGTAGAGCCCAGTAGAGCCCGACAGAGCCCAGTAGAGCCCGACAGAGCCCGACAGAGCCCGACAGGGCCCGACAGGGCCCGACAGAGCCCGACAGGGCCCGACAGAGCCCGACACAGCCCGACAGAGCCCGACAGGGCCCGACAGAGCCTGACAGAGCCAGACAGGGCCCAGTAGAGCCCGACAGAGCCCGACAGAGCCCGACAGAGCCCAACAGGCCCTGACAGAGCCCGACAGAGCCCGACAGGGCCCGACAGAGCCCAACAGGGCCCGACAGAGCCCGACAGAGCCCGACAGGGCCCGACAGGGCCCAGTAGAGCCCGACAGAGCCCGACAGAGCCGACAGGGCCCGACAGGGCCCGACAGAGCCCGACAGAGCCGACAGGGCCCGAAAGGGCCCGACAGAGCCCAGTAGAGCCCGACAGAGACCGACAGAGCCCGACAGAGCCCGACAGGGCCCGACAGGGCCCAGTAGAGCCCGACAGAGCCCGACAGAGCCCGACAGAGCCCGACAGGGCCCGACAGGGCCCGACAGGGCCCAGTAGAGCCCGACAGAGCCCGACAGAGCCCGACAGAACCCGTCAGAGCCCGACAGAACCCGTCAGAGCCCGACAGAGCCCGACAGAGCCCGACAGAGCCCGACAGGGCCCAGTAGAGCCCGACAGAGCCCGACAGAGCCCGACAGAGACCGACAGGGCCCGACAGAGCCCGACAGAGCCCGACAGAGCCCGACGAGCCCGACAGGGCCCGACAGGGCCCAGTAGAGCCCGACAGAGCCCGACAGAGCCCGACAGAGCCCGACAGGGCCCGACAGAGCCCGACAGAGCCCGACAGAGCCCGACAGGGCCCAGTAGAGCCCGACAGAGCCCGACAGAGCCCGACAGAGCCCGAGAGAGCCGACAGGGCCCGACAGAGCCCGACAGAGCCCGACAGGGCCCGGCAGGGCCCGACAGAGCCCGACAGGGCCCGACAGAGCCACAGAGTCCGACAGGGCCCGACAGAGCCCGACAGAGCCCGACAGGGCCCAGTAGAGCCCGACAGAGCCCGACAGAGCCCGACAGAGACCAACAGAGCCCGACAGAGCCCAGTAGAGCCCGACAGAGCCCCGACAGGGCCCGACAGAGCCCGACAGGGCCCGACAGGGCCCGACAGAGCCCGACAGAGCCCGACAGGGCCCAGTAGAGCCCGACAGAGACCGACAGAGCCCGACAGGGCCCGACAGGCCCGACAGAGCCCGACAGGGCCCGACAGAGCCCGACAGAGCCCGACAGAGCCCGACAGGGCCGACAGGGCCTGACAGGGCCCAGTAGAGCCCGACAGAGCCCGACAGAGCCCGACAGGGCCCGACAGGGCCCGACAGAGCCCGACAGAGCCCGACAGGGCCCGACAGAGCCCAGTAGAGCCCGACAGAGCCCGACAGAGCCCGACAGAGCCCGACAGAACCCGACAGAGGCCGACAGAGCCCAGTAGAGCCCGACAGGGCCCAGACAGAGCCCGACAGAGCCCGACAGGCCCGACAGGGCCCAGTAGAGACCGACAGAGCCCGACAGAGCCCGACAGAGCCCGACAGAGCCCGAGAGGGCCCGACAGGGCCCCAGTAGAGCCCGACAGAGCCCGACAGAGCCGACAGAGCCCGACAGAACCCGACAGAGCCCGAC